>NC_057879.1:25046253-25346253 GCF_019740435.1 Gambusia affinis
AGTTTTGTTTAACTTTTTTCGATCTGGATGAATCTCAAAAGTTTTTACCAGCTTCGTCTCTTTTGTGTCAATTTTATCAAAGTTCCATTTCAAATATCAAATATTGCTTTATGGAGAAGTTAAGCATTACTAACCATACTGTAGAAGAAATCATTTTGTACAAAAACAACTTGTTAGCATCTAAACGTTGGAAGTTTTAAATCTGCTGCAGTGTAAGAGGAAACATCGTTAATGATATAGTCGTAGAAATCATGTGATGTGGACTCAGGGAAAAGTGGGCGATTTGATCAAATCAACAAACACGGCAGCAGGGAGAAGATGTAGGTCAGTTTTGTAAATGACGCTGGCTTTGAGGCCCAATTAGGAGATCTATTTTCACAGACCAGCTAGCTTGACCTGAATAAGAAGAAGCCATTAATCTACTGGCAAAACCAACTTGGTGAAACAATCACAGTTCAACAGCGACTCAACATGATTAGGTGACGCAGCTGCAAAGGGTCAATTTGGACAAAATTTATTAATATTAATATTTTTCTTTTGGCATTTTCTGTATGTCACAGGTGTCAAACTCCAGTCCTCCAGTCGCTGTCCTGCAGTTTTTGGATGTGCCACAGGTGCAAAACACTGGAATCAAATGGCTTCATTACCTCCTCCTTGTGCAGATCACTTCTCCAGAGCCTTAATGACCTAATTATTCTATCCAGGTGGTGCAGCAGACACACATCTAAAAGTTGCAGGGCAGTGGCCCTTGAGGACTGGAGCTTGAGACCCCTGTTGTATGTGATCCAAAATTTGGGACCTCCAAACGTTCACCAACAAGAACCTGATAGGCCTGATCGACCTTTAGGAGACAGAAGGCCTTTTAAGACAATATGTTCAGTTCTATTGGTAAGTTTAAAGTTAAAGGATTAACTTTTCAAAATCAACATGAATAATGGTTTAATTTAAAGCCTCCTGCTTTTTTGAAGAATAGATTTTCTGAAAGATTTTCTGTTTAAATTGGCCAGTGTGGGGATTGAACCCATGACCTTGGCTTTATGAGTACCACGCTCCGACCAACTGAGCTAACCAGCCATACGTCATTTTGTGTCTTTGTGAATATAAGAAACACTTACATGATCTTACCACAATGAAGATTTCAGTAAAGAGCTCATATTCTAATGTTTTTCAAAATCAATGTGCATAATTTTTAAATATACAACCTCCTGCTATTATGAAGAGTTGATTTCCTGAAGAGTTAATATTTCTGTTGGCCAGAGTGGGGATTGAACCCATGACCTTGGCTTCATAAGTACCCTACTCTGACCAGCTGAGCTAACCAGCCACACATAATGTGGAGTTTTCATCAATGTAAGAAAAACTTACAAGATCTTGACAAAAGCAGTAAAATTCAAAAGTTTTTCAAAATTAACATGAATTATGGTTTTATTTAAAGCCTCCTGCTATTTTGAAGAGTTGCCTTCATGAAACACTTTATGTTGCATTTGACCAGTGTGGGGATTGAACCCACGACCTTGGCTTTATGAGTACCACGCTCTGACCAACTGAGCTAACCAGCCACACATAAGCTTGCGTCTTCGTCAATATAAGAAAAACGTACATGATCTTACTACAATGAAGATTTGAAGAAATGCTGTTATGTTTTTCAAAATCAACATGAATAACGGTTTAATTTAAAGCCTCCTGCTATTTTGAAGAATTGACTTTATGAAACACTTTATGTTTCCATTGGCCAGTGTGGGGATTGAACCCATGACCTTGGCAAATCCATGGAAACTCAAAAATATGAGCTACCATGTATTTAGGAAAACTCTGTCCAGCTGAAGTTAGCTCAGCTGGACAAGGTGTGGTGCTAATAACGCTGAGGTAGGTGGTTCAATCCCCTTACTGGTCAATGGAAATCAAAAGTCTTTCAGACAAACAATACTTCAAAATGAAAAAGGGTGTAAAACAAAATCAACACTTCAAAATGAAAAAGGGTGTAAAACAAAATCAATACTTGAAAATAAAAAAGGTGCAAAATAAAATCAATACTTCAAAATACAAAATGGTGAAAATTAAAATCAACACTTCAAAATAAAATATTGCTGGAAAATACACCTTTAAGCATGTTGATTTTGAAAAACATAACAGCATTTCTTCAAATCTTCATTATAGTAAGGTCATGTACCTTTTCCTAATACAGACGAAGAAGCACGCTTGTGTGTGGCTGGTTAGCTCAGTTGGTCAGTGCGTGGTACTCATAAAGCCAAGATCAATGGTTCAATCCCCACATTGGAAACATAAAGTGTTTCATGAAGGCAACTCTTCAAAATTGCAGGAGGCTGTAAATTAAACCATAATTCATGTTGATTTTGAAAAACTTTAGAATTTCACTGCTTTTGTCAAGATCATGTAAGTTTTTATTACTTCGATGAAAACTCAGCTTTATGTGTGGCTGGTTAGTTCAGCTGGTCAGAGTAGGGTACTTATGAAGCCAAGGTCATGGGTTCAATCCCCACACTGTCCAACAAAAATATAAATTCTTCAGGAAATCAACTCTTCATAATAGCAGGAGGCTGTATATTAAAACATTATGCACATTCATTTTGAAAAACAATAGAATATGAGCTCTTTACTCAAATCTTTATTGTGGTCAGATCATGCAAGTTTTTTTAAATCCATGAAAACTCAATATTATGAGTTACCTTGTATTTAGGAAATCTCTGTCCAGCTGGACAAGGTGTGGTGCTAATAACGCTGAGGTAGGTGGTTCAATCCCCTTACTGGTCAATGGAAATCTAAAGTCTTTCAGACAAACAATACTTCGAAATGAAAAAGGTTGGAAAATAAAATCAAAATAAAATATGGCTTCAAAATAAAATATGGCTTGAATTCTCTAAGCTAACAAACATGATCAAATTCTTCACTTTGGGTTTGAAAAATCCTCTAAAGGTACTTCTTGGATTTTAATTTGTAATTAAACATTAGTTTCAAAGCCATTAAACTTCCTCATAAAAATAAACTAAACTAAAAAAAAAAATGTATTTATTGTTAGTCATTATTTGAATCATAAGTGAACAAATATTAGTTTGATTAGTAATAAATGTAATTCTAGTTGAGGTTTATTCACAGAAATCAGTTATTTTTGTAAATATATTAGAGAAAGCTCCTTGGAAAATATTTCCCAGCACAGAGAGAAGGTCAGGTTGATGTTATCGCAAGCAGACAAGAAAAAGCCTTTTCCGTGTTTCGCTCTAAGGGGAGCAAATTAAACTATGAACACAACCATTAAACTATGATTTGACAAAGCAACTTCAGGAAGAGATAAAATCAGATTTACAGACTGAATACATGCAAAATCTAATGTTGGGTGATAAGGTTTACTGTTCCCCCCCAAAAGAAATAAAGAACATTTATGCTAAGAGATTTTGCGGATAAATAAAGGAGCAGAAAAGCGAAAGTGCTGGCTAGAGTTGGGTCTTACCAGGTCTCTGTGGGATTGCTTCTGGGGTTCAGCGCTCTAAAAAACGTGGAGGGAAACGGGGAGAGGAAGCAGAAGAACCAAAAGGAGTCAAGCATCAGATATTCACAAACTGAAACTGTTCAAATTTGATTGTGTGAGTTGTTGCAGGTGGAGGAAGATGGAAACATGAAACGGCGTCGTGGACAAATCAGCATGCAGAAGATGGGAATGATGAACCTGAGCCGACAGATTGACAAATCAGGCGTAAATTTTTAACTACATTATAGGAAAAATCTTCCATTGTGATGCAAAGGAAGTATGGCTCTCCGCCCAGGGTGCTGAACCAGCAAAGGGCAGCATGAGCGCCTCCAAAAAACGACAAAAAAAAAAGTTAGCTGCAATGTAAAGGTTGCTATTTCACTGCTTTTAAGGGATTTTCTATAACAAAATCTAAAACTATTACTGGATAGTTCTACAGTGAATAGATATTATTTAAATCTATTTTATTTGAATAAAAAACAACAAAACATCAAGTTTAATGGTTCTTTTTTCTAGCATTTGAACCACATTTGATGGGGGTAAACTAGAAAAGCATGATGCACAGTAAAACTGACCTAATTTTAACTGATGAAAGATTAATAAAAATACTGGTGGGACCTGATTAAAGCTTTTAATCAAGTTATTTGTAGATTCTGTAATTAATTAATTGCATTTTTATTTTAAAAATGGCACAATAAGCAATATTTTCAATTCAGAAACCAGTTTTGATGCTAAATTATTGAATAAATATCAAGCATCTGCTCTAAAACAAGGATATTTCTTATTTTTAATTGGTTATTTAGGTTTTTCGACCATCAGATTTCAGTAACCCCTGATTATACATGAAGCTTCTTCAACATTAGCGTTAGCAGTTTAGCCTGTTTAGCACCAAGATGCTACTTTTAGGCTCGAACAGCTTCGCTAATAGGCTAACTCCTTTTGGCACAACTTGACCATAACAGTAGGCTTTTTCAGCAACCAATCAGATTTTTGTTTTAAAGCAAAAAATTAACCCCCAATGAGCCAAGAGAATCGGCTACATCGTTCATTGTTGTTAGCGAATGTAGCTTGTGCATCAGATTTACAGGCGTACCAGAAACGCAACAAAAAGGTTCCGACGGGAAACTGCTACCATCTGCAGCTCTGACCAGATGTTAACTTAAATATCTTCAAAAATGTATTTTTATTGCTGTAGTATTGTTTTACAGGTTAAATGCTTCAACCTTTTGAAAATGACACGGAGCAGCTCACAGTAATTTTCCTCCAAACAAAATTCTATTCATGCTGTTCTTTTCTCGTCAAAGCGTCATACAACCAAGACTTTTTTTAAAAAAAAAGGTTCATTTTGTTTGGTGGGAACCGATTTGTTTCAGCTAAACTATAAAAGAAGAAAATACAGCGAGGCATTCCTGGCAGCCATGACGCCCACACACAGACTCCGGATTGGGTTGCCAGATCCCATTCCCATCCGTCTCCAAGCAGCTGATACAAAGACTTGGATTGTTTTGTTTTACAGTTTGTTTTGTTGCCTGATTTTATTATGCAATCTATTTGTTATGCAATGATAAACACAGTAAAGTTGGACTAAATTGTTAAAAAAATCAATGCAGGATTTCAGATAAAAACCTCAGAGTTAGGGAATGTTTTCAACTCTGCCTGAATAAATTCAGTCATTTTATGCAAGATTTTTTGTAATATTGCCTCAGTAGAATAAGAAGCAGCTAAATATTAAAAATAATTTCAGATATGACATTTTATATCATTGATACAAGCTTTTAAAATAGCAGCAGCAGAAACGGTTTAACGCTGAAGTGTGTGCCACCTGTGGCAGTAATATAACAGCTGCTGATTTTATGTTTTCATTACTCTGCATTAGGTGTAATTTATTACACTGAGTGCCTGTTGATTCATTTAAATTCAACTTACAGTCAGAAATTTAAATCCACTCATCATGGCTGTGAAAATTGCGTCATTTTTGATTCATTTCAACATTTCTTCCTCCTGATAAAACGATTGAATAATTATATTTCTATAGTCGCATCGGGTGAAATTTACACACACAGGTTTGTATGTATGCATACACCCACCGAGGTGTTTTGTTGCCACAGATTCTATAAATTTTCAGCTGTGAAGCACGGTGGTGGCAGAATTATGCAGAGGGACAGTGTGAAGGAGTCATGAAGACGTAATTTTTCAACTTGACCTCAAATGAACAGACAGTTGAAACGGAAACATGAAATAATACCTGACCTATGACCCCAAAGAGAGCAGGAGGAAGCTTAAACCATTGTTTCCATCCCTCAGGATGGCTTCCCCTCCATCCCTCAGGATGGCTTCCCCTCCATCCCTCAGGATGGCTTCCCCTCCATCCCTCAGGATGGCTTCCCCCTCCATCCCTCAGGATGGCTTCCCCCTCCATCCCTCAGGATGGCTTCCCCTCCATCCCTCAGGATGGCTTCCCCTCCATCCCTCAGGATGGCTTCCCCTCCATCCCTCAGGATGGCTTCCCCTCCATCCCTCAGGATGGCTTCCCCTCCATCCCTCAGGATGGCTTCCCCTCCATCCCTCAGGATGGCTTCCCCTCCATCCCTCAGGATGGCGTCCCCTCCATCCATCAGGATGGCTTCCTCCATCCCTCAGGATGGCTTCCTCCCTCCCTCAGGATGGCTTCCCCCTCCATCCCTCAGGATGGCTTCCCCCTCCATCCCTCAGGATGGCTTCCCCCTCCATCCCTCAGGATGGCTTCCCCTCCATCCCTCAGGATGGCTTCCCCTCCATCCCTCAGGATGGCTTCCCCTCCATCCCTCAGGATGGCTTCCCCTCCATCCCTCAGGATGGCTTCCCCTACTCAGACATCTCTGTGACCACACAGCCAGACGGAGATTTAAAGTGGAGCAGCAAAAGCAAATGAGGCGGATTAGCAGGGCTAGCTAAACACTGAAGGTGTCTCTGCTGCTCTGGTTTTGATCTCTTAGCCTGTCATAACAGTGACAAAACTCTTACAGCAACAGTCTTCAGTCAAAGGCTTCTTAAGATCAGTTGCAGCACTGACTGCTACCGGAGATCAAGTTCAAAGTTCAAGTTTATTTTAAAAAATGTGACAATACATTCTTTCTGCCCACAGAATCACCATCCACGACTCTCTGAAGATACCTGCAGGATAAGACTTTGAGATAAATAAAATATTTCTGAATTTAATTGAATTGGTTTCAATTTAAAACTGCTGCTGCTCGATAACGGACATTCAGAGGTTAGAGCGGATGACAGTTTTAACACGCTATCTAGATAATTTTGAGTCACTACATGTTAAGAAAAACAAAAAACACATTCAAAGTTAAGCCAAGTTCTTGATTATAACACTTCTGTTAAAGCTGCAGTATGCAACTTTAATAAAAAAAAAAGTATATATTTGTTCATATTTGTTGAAACTGTCTTCATGTCATGACAGGATAATATGTGACAGACAATCTGAAAAAATTAAATTAAATATAATCAAGCTCCTCTGCCTTCTCTCAGGGGTAACTAAAATCAACCAATCAGAGCCAGGAGGCGGGGCTTAGTGCTGTCAATCATCCTCAAGCTAGCCTAGCTGGTCATTGATACTCAGGCTAGTTAGCATAGCCACCGATAACAGAGGATAAACAGTTTTCCTGTAACAATAAGTTGTTTCTCCACTATTAATACATTGAGCAGCGAGTACATGCGGATGATTGACAGCGCTGAGACCCTCTTCATGGTGCTGATTGGTTCATTTTGGTCACATTTTTGTAGATGGCAGTAGGAGCTCGATGTAGATTGATTTTTTTCAAATTATCTGTCTCATTCTGCACAGTCACAACATGGTGACAGTTTTAACAAATATGTAAAAAAAATAGTTTTTACAAAAGTTAAATGCTTTAAAGTTAAAGGATGTTTGACAATTTTACTCTGGAAAAGGGAACAATTCAGATGAATAAGAGAAATTGGGCTACATTCTTTAGTTGATAAAAGCTGCAAAAAGTTGGCATATTTCAATTTAGAGGCTTTGTTTACATTTCTTTATCTGTTTTTGGACCTGAAAAAGCTTCAAGTTCAACGTTTAGAAACTCCAGACACGTTTCAATCATAAAGACTTCCGTCTCTGTTTGTCGGCAGCGAGATGGGATGATGGCGCCTGATTGATATTCAAGCCCAGTTTGTTTATTCCCTCCCTTCTTGCAACCTGGCCTGCGTCTGTCTGCTCGTTCCCACATCCATCAATCTGAGAGTCAACTCTGAGGTAAAACACACAGATGGAGGCGGAAGTGAAGAGATGCAGAGGGGAATAAGCAGGAGAGATAAAGATGAAGAGCGAGATCTCTGCGGGTTTGCCTCCTGATAACAGGAGAGCAACGGCAGGGCGGTAAAATCGATCTGCACGCTCAGACGGAGCGAAGTGAAAAGTTGTGACAGCTCACTGTGAGCAAACACACAGAGGAGGATGAAGGGATGAAGAGCAGCAGCGGAGGCGGAGACTTACGACTTCTCGGGGTGGGAAAGTGTCTTCCTGGCGTAGAACCAGCAACCCCACCGCGCCGCCCATCGGAGTGTTCCTGAGCAACGAGACGACCTCCTCCTGCGTCCGGCCGTTCAGGTCCACGCCGTTCACCTGGACCGGAGCAAACATGGCGTCAGTCAGAGAAAAACGTACAGATTTATCCATCAATCTCCATCTTCTTCCGTTTATCCGGGTCGGGTCGTTGGGGTAGCAGCTTCAGAAGGGAGGCCCAGACTTCCCTCTCCCCAGCCACTTCCACCAGCTCCTCCGGAGGAATCCCAAGGCGTTCCCAGGCCAGCCGAGAGACATAGACCCTCCAGCGTGTCCTGGGTCTTCCCCGGGGCCTCCTCCCGGTGTGACGTGTCCGGAACGCCTCACCAGGGAGGCGTCCAGGAGGCATCCTGACCAGATGCCCGAGCCACCTCAACTGGCCCCTCTCGACGTGAAGGAGCAGCGGCTCTACTCTGAGTCCCTCCCGGATGACTGAGCTTCTCACCCTATCTCTAAGGGAGAGCCCAGCCACCCTGCGGAGAAAACCCATTTCAGCCGCTTGTATCCGCGATCTCGTTCTTTTGGTCATGACCCAAAGCTCATGACCATAGATGAGGGTGGGAACGTAGATCGACCGGTAAATCGAGAGCTTCGCCTTTTGGCTCAGCTCTCTCTTCACCACGACGGACCGGTACAGCGGCCGCTTGACGGCAGACGCTGCGCCAATCCGCCTGTTGATCTCCCGCTCCCTTCTTCCCCCATTCGTGAACAAGATCCCGAGATACTTGAGCTCCTCCACTTGGGACAGGACAACCCCCCCTGACCCAGAGAAGGCACTCTACCCTTTTCCGGCTCAAGACTTACAGATTCCTCCACTGAATTCTACCACACGTTTAAACTAATGCACAGATAATGTAATAATTTAATGATTAAACTTTAATTAAACTGCAAACGATGTAAGTTCCTGGTTGTGAACTGAACACTTTAGATGTTGTGTTTGTTTTGTTTTTATTAAATTTCTAAATATTGTTTTATTGATGTAAAGAAGTGAAAAGTGTATCTAAATAAACTAGACAGCTTTTTATATCTACAGGTCAACAACGGCTGCTCAACCATTGATGGACGGATGATTAGACAGATGAATGCATTGATGGAGGGACAGATGGACGACTGGATGAAAAGATTATCGGATGGACAAACGAGTAAATGGATGGATGGATAGAAAAATTGATAGATAAGTGGATGAATGGGAAAATGAATGAATGATGGATGGATGAATGACTGGATAGACAAATGGCCAGATGAACGAGTGGATGGATCGATAATTAGATCAAATATTGAAACATTGGGTGGATGGACAGATCGTTGGCAGATGTGAACATAAAGTAAATTAATCTGTCGATTTTGTCAACCATCCCATCAAGAGTCATGAAGACGATTGTCAGGAAGTTGAGCATAAATTCAATAAGAAATCTATCAGTTTAGAAACTGATCAGTTGACTGATCAGAAGTGATTCAGGGGAACCTAAAACAGCCTGGAAATATTTTACTAAAGGAGGATTACAAACCAAACACAAGCAGATACGTCTGCTTTTTTAAAACTTAATCCACAAAGATTGAGCCAGTTTTTAAATAATTATACTGAGATTCACCGATGAGTTTCTGATTTGAGCCAGAACGTCTGAGCCTCGCGGTGTAATAATCTTTTATGCAAATGACTTGCAAAGGGGGATGATGCAACTTCAGACGCTGTTCTCTCGCTGCAGCACAAGAGTTTGGGAAAAGGCTCTTTGATTTCTGAACAAGACGCAGAATTTCCACATCAAACCAGGAGCTTTAATTAACAAACCAGCTGGAAGCAGGTTTGACTGATAGACTCTCATCGCATTTAAACTGAGAGAACGTCTTACCTCCAGCAGCCGGTCTCCTGCCTTAAGGCGGCCATCTTGGATGGCGGCCCCCCGGGGGAGAATGTTTTTGACGTAGATCGGAGCGGAGCCGCCGATGGGGACGTCGCGCGACGTTATGCTGAAACCGAGTCCTTCAGGGCCTTTGGGGGAAAAAAAACAAAAAGATGGAAGATTTAATGGTGGGATTTGGTTTGACCTGAAGGCAGAAGTGAGTAAAAACGTGTTTGGATCCAACCGGCACGGTTCGCATGGATCTGATGTAAGACACGGCAACAATGGTGGAGAAAGAGTACGGTTCAGAACGAGGAGCAGAACACGACACATGTATCTGGGTAATTACATCACATGTTCACTGGGAATAACAGCCGACAGAAAACAGGGAGCAGATAACTGGCATATGTGAAGAGTTACCAGATTTACGTCTAAATTTAAACGTAATTATATTCAAATAAACGCTTCAGTCTCCTGAAATAACCTTCACAGATTTTCTGGAGAATTATCTACGTGGAAAATCTATTATCAATCATTTTCTGGTCATCACAGAGCTGACCACAAGATTCCTACGTTTTTGACTCAGATCCTTTATGTTTGTTTTAAATTAAGTAAATATGGAAAAATAAGAAACTCGAGGAAGAAACAAAAGTATGTAGGAAACAAGAGCAAGAAAACATGAAGGGAAGAAAGAACTACACAACAAACAAGGGAAGGAAAGAAGGCAAGGAAGAAGGTGTGGAAGGAAGAGGGTGAGGTAAGAAACAAGGCAGGAAGTAAGGAAGGAACAAGGGAAGGAAGGAAAAAGCAAGAACATTAACTATTGTACAAAGAAGGGTAAATAGGAGCCAACGAGGAAAAGCAAGCAAGGAAAGAAGGAAGAAAGGTAACAAAAAACACAAGAACTACATGAGGTAGGATACAAGGAAGGAAGTAAATATTTACATGAGAGGAGGATAGGAAATGAAAAAGGAAGGACAGAAACAAAAGAAGGATGGATAAGAGGAAAGGAATGTGCTAGGACATAAGGAAAGAGGGGAGAACAGACAATGACGGACACCTTCATCTTTTGTCCAGTTAGTCCATTAACTTGATCATAAAAGTTAAAACCAGACGATCCAGTCAGATTAAATCCAGTCAGATTGAATCCATCTAGATTGAATCCAGTCAGATTAAATCCAATCAGATTAAATCCAATCAGATTAAATCCAATCAGACTAAATCCAGTCAGATTGAATCCAGTCAGATTAAATCCAGTCAGATCGAATCCAGTCAGATCGAATCCATTCAGATTGAATCCAGCCAGATTAAATCCAATCAGATTAAATCCAGTCAGATTGAATCCAGTCAGATTAAATCCAGTCAGATTAAATCCAATCAGATTAAATCCAATCAGATTAAATCCAGTCAGATTAAATCCAGTCAGATTGAATCCAGTCAGATTGAATCCAGTCAGATTAAATCCAATCAGATTAAATCCAGTCAGATTGAATCCATCTAGATTGAATCCAGTCAGATTAAATCCAATCAGATTGAATCCAGTCAGATTAAATCCAGTCAGATTAAATCCAGTCAGATTAAATCCAATCAGATTAAATCCAGTCAGATTGAATCCAGTCAGATTAAATCCAATCAGATTGAATCCAGTCAGATTAAATCCAATCAGATTAAATCCAGTCAGATTAAATCCAATCAGATTGAATCCAGTCAGATAAAATCCATTCAGATTAAATCCAATGAGATTGAATCCAATCAGATTAAATCCAGTCAGATTAAATCCAATCAGATAAAATCCATTCAGATTAAATCCAATGAGATTGAATCCAATCAGATTAAATCCAGTCAGATTAAATCCAATCAGATTGAATCCAGTCAGATTAAATCCAGTCAGATTAAATGAAAAATACGGTTTAAATAAATCAATTGAGTAATGAAAACTCAACAGAAGATTCAATAATTGCTGAACATCCTTTTCTCCCAGCTTCTGCAGTCGCCATTTTGTGCACTAGAGTAAGTGCTGAAGTTGGGTTTTGTAATCTACTGACAGCTGATGAAATTAGTTTGTGTGAGAAAAGAAATTAAAAAAATCAATTTCACATCAGTTCGAAAGGCTAAAAATAGATTAATAAACACCAAAAGAAAGGACATTATATCTATATAGGCCTGTCGCGATAAACGAGAAATCGATTAATCGTACGATAAATTAAAACTATCTACGTCATTTTAATTATCGCCGTTATCGTCTCTTCCAGCCTTTTTCTCTTTTTGTTGATGACGCTAAATGAAAAAAGGCTCAACTCCGCTGCTCTCCACTGACCCTCCCTTCCTCATTTCCTTTGTGTAATGCCCAGCGCACACTACACCATCTTAGTGCTGTCAGTCGATTGCCGGCCCATTTTCAAAATCTGAGACCACACATTAGCCGACAGAAATCCTAGATATAACGGTTCCAATGGCTGGCTACAAGTCCAGCTAACTAATTTTAAAACCAGGTATTAATCAATGCTTTACTACAATCTACCTGCAACGCATGTGGCTCTAGTGTCACCGTAACGTCCTGACTGAATGAAAATCATTATAATCTATTTATGTCACGTTAACGAAGAACAGCTGAAAAGTTACCGGGTTCATCAACTGCGTAGCGATTTCGCTCCAACTCCTCCCCTCGTCATTTATATATTCTTCGTACGAAATGTTTTATAACCATTAATGTTGTTTCCACATATCATCTCCAATGTCCCCTGGACTTCAGGTTGCGCCGTGTCAGCTGTTTGGGATTTGGGTCAGCTGTAATTTCCCCTCTGAAAGCACGGAGCAGAATCCGCGCATTCTGATTGGCTACTTGTCACATTCAACAGGCTGTATTAAGATCCCAGCGGGGAAAACCTCTGATTTAGATCGGGGGGCCACAACGACCTAGCGTAACACACCACACACTACAGGATGATAACAAGAGACAATCTTAGAACGATAAAAGTTCTAAGATTGGCCTAAGGGTAAAATGTTTGTGTGAACAAACGTGTAGTGTGAACTATTGCATCAGGTAGTCGATGTGCCCATCTTCTCTATTTAAATCTAATGATTACTGAAGGGCAATATGGTTTACAGACCTCATAATCTGCACTCTTTTGGTTGAATGCAGTATTTATTTACACTTTGGCTTTATGTTATTTCGTTTTTATTCAAGTACATTTTTGTTAATGGAGACTGAGAATCAATTTTATTTTTATTTTTGGTTGTTTTGTTTATTTTTATTTTATCAGTTCCAGTGTTAAATGTTCTTTTGAAAATAAAGTGTATCTATCTTTGGCAGGAAATCTCATGCATTATTACATCATTTCCATTAAATCAGTGTAAAAAGGTCTTCAAACAATACTATCGTCTATCGCAATAGTTTTTTGAGACAATTAATTGTTCAGCAAAATTTGCTATCGTGACAGGCCTATGTGTGTGTGTGTGTATATGTATATATATACATATATATATACATATATATATATACATATATATATATATATATATATATATATATATGTATATATATATCTATATATATATATAAATATATATATATATATATCTATATATATATATATAGATATATATATATATATATATATATATATATATATATATATATATATATATATATATATATATACACATAACAGCAGGTGCAAGATACTGGCAGGAAAGAATACATGGAACAGACACAACCAAGTAGCAGGCATAGTGTACAGAAACGTCTGTGCAGAATATGGACTGGAACCCCCAAGATCAAAGTGGGAAACACCCCCGAAGGTAGTGGAGAATGACCAAGCTAAGATCCTGTGGGACTTCCAGATCCAGACAGACAAAATGGTGAGGGCGAACCAACCAGACATAGTCGTGGTGGATAAACAACAGAGGAAAGCCGTTGTGGTGGATGTGGCAATACCAAGTGACTGCAACATCAGGAAATAGGAGCATGAAAAACTAGAGAAATACCAGGGCCTAAGGGAGGAACTGGAGAGGGCCTGGAAGGTGAAGACCACAGTGGTGCCTGTGGTCATCGGGACCCTCGGGGCAGTCACCCCCAAACTGGAACAGTGGCTACAACAGATCCCAGGAACAACATCAGACATCTCAGTCCAGAAATGTGCAGTCCTAGGCACAGCCAAGATACTGCGCAGAACCCTCAAGCTCCCAGGCCTCTGGTAGAGGACCCGAGCTAAGAGGAAGAAGAATCACCACCCGCGGTGGGTGAGAAGGGAATTTTTTTTTATATATATATATATGGTGGATAAACAACAGAGGAAAGCTGTTGTGGTGGATGTGGCAATACCAAGTGACTGCAACATCAGGAAAAAGGAGCATGAGAAACTAGAGAAATACCAGGGCCTAAGGGAGGAACTGGAGAGGGCCTGGAAGGTGAAGACCACAGTGGTGCCTGTGGTCATCGGGACCCTCGGGGCAGTCACCCCCAAACTGGAACAGTGGCTACAACAGATCCCAGGAACAACATCAGACATCTCAGTCCAGAAATGTGCAGTCCTAGGCACAGCCAAGATACTGCGCAGAACCCTCAAGCTCCCAGGCCTCTGGTAGAGGACCCGAGCTAAGAGGAAGAAGAATCACCACCCGCAGTGGGTGAGAAGGGAAAAAAAATATATATACCGTAATTTCCGGACTATAAGCACTTTCTACCCTGCGGCTTATACAACGATGCGACTTATTTATGAATTTTTTCTAACGGCCAGTAGGGGCGCTGGAGCAGAAAAGGTAAGCGTGAGACAGCTGGAATATATCTGTAGAGGAAGACTAATGTAACGTCGTGCTTTGTGGATGAATAAAATTAGCTTGAACAGACCCTCCTTCTGGGCAAGCGTCTAGGCAAGCGGACCCAGCGGGTCCGCTTGCTCTCTCATAAGCGGACCCAGCGGGTCGCGCTCTTCTGGCAAAGCAAGCGGGTCCTTGCTCTTCTAAACAAGCGGACCCAGCGGGTCCGCTTGCTCTTCTAAACAAGCGTCTAGGCAAGCGGACCCAGCGGGTCCGCTTGCTCTTCTGAAACAAGCGTCTGAGCAAGCGGACCCAGCGGGTCCGCTTGCTCTCTAAACCAAGCGGACCCCAGCAGGTCCGCCTGCTCTCATCGGACCCAGCGGGTCCGCCTGCTCTCCATGGCGGACCCAGCGGGTCCGCTTGCTCTGAGGAATCATTGTAGGTTGGTTCCCACAGGAAGTGCTCTTGTCTGGAGAGGCACTCTGGTCTAATCCTTCCCTGGCAGGTAATGGTCGCACAGTTTTTCATTCTGTTGTGACCAGGTAACCAAGTCCCCAAACAACAGGAAAAATTAAGGGGTAAGGCATCTCTGAAGTACTAAAAATCTTTGTCCGACACGAAACTACGTTTCAATGAACTGTTTAGATCCTGACTGACAATGAACTGAGTTACATGCATTTAAAGTCTCATTGACCTTCTATGAGGTCATCATAGAAGGTCTTTGATGTCATCAATGACCTCACTGGAGCTCTGGTGCAAGGTCTTGCTTCTGATCGTTGCTATGGAAATGATCATATCAGTTCTGCATGACTCAAACTATAGATGAAATAATGACTAAATATTTGTATAATGTCATATTTTTTAAAAATGTATTTAACATAAAGAGATTGACAAAAGATTTGTATATGATTGAATTGTTTCATTTGTAGTTTTCTGTATCTGCTGTGGTATAAATTGTCTTAACCCAATTATCCATTATTATTTTTAACACAATCCTTTGGTAAGCTAGCTGTACCAGTTTGAGAAAGATCAGTTTAATCAAATCTAATCTGCTATTATCCGACACTTTGATCGCTCTGATTTAAGGGGATAAAGCAGATGAGATTAACAATGATTTCCCAAAATGAAAAAAAGAAATGATCTATGCAGTTTGTCTTCAGGCAGCAAAAAGGTGCATAGACCCTGCAGTCATAGTGATGTAGCTTATAATTTATTACATGATAACCTGATAAAGAAAAACCTACTTTGAAATATATATTTCAGTGCTGTCAGCGTTAATCCGCCAATACAAGCGATTAATGATCTGAAAAGTTTAACTCGTTAATGTTCCTTCCACTGAAGCACCAATTTACTGTTAACAAAACGACTCATTTTAAACCAACTTCAATAAAACTCAGAAAACTGGCGTGAGACAACAAAAGTCTTTCAATAACGGTTTAACGGTTCGTTACATAAGTAGCGAACCGTTTTACGACGTTAAAACTAACCGTTAAAAAAACTAAACTTGCTACTTACGATGCTAGCGCCGTTCCAGAGTGGACTTTTACATCACTTCCTATGAATTCATATATTTTGATTTTCTGTTAAAAGGTCCCTGATTGAGATGGAAATATTAACTGAAGGGTTGTTGTTTACTATACTACCACAGTGTGAGTCACATATTCTGTAATGATTAATAAATAATCGATAACTGTTTGTCTATTCTTATTCTAGAAGTTCTATGAAGTGTAAAAACTAATTCATTGGGTATTTCTGTCATCTTTTTTAATAAACTGATCAAGTTTTTCTCATTGGACATCGAAAACAATATGTAAAGCATTTTGAAATGCCTTGCTGCTGAAATGTGCTGTACAAATAAGCATGATTTGCGAGAAGGCAATCTATTGTACAGACTTCATAATCTGCACTCTTCTGGTTTGAAACCAAAAGAAAAATGGGTATTTATTATTTATTGGTTGAAAATAAAAAGTGTAATTTATTTGGCTTACAGATTCTGAAGACCTGCACTTTTTGGTTGGAAACCAAAAGAAAATAAAGATTATTTCCACTTTGGTGTTTTTATTCAAGTACGTTTTTGTTAGAGGAGAGTGAGAATCCATTTTATTTTTGTTTTTGGTTATTTTGTTTATTTTGTTTATCAGTTCCAGTGTTGGGTGTTCTTTTGAAAATAAATGTATCTATCTTTGTCAGTTAAATCTCATGCATTATTACTTCATTTCCATTAAATCGGTGTAAAAAGGTCTTCAAACAATACTATCGTCTATCGCAATAGTTTTTGAGACAATTAATCGCTCAGCAAAATTTGCTATCGTGACAGGCCTATATCTATACATCACAGATTCGAATGAATGTGTAGAACAGTTTTATAACAATTTGGGGTTTTTCATGATAGTTTAGTTTTATTTTTTGTAACATTTGTTCGTCTAATCCAGTTTGTTTTAATTAGTTTTTAGAAATTGTTTGCTAGTTTTTATTAGCTGGTTTTTGGCAGAAGCAGCAGATTACATAGGATTGTTTTTCTTCAGACTACTCCTTTTCTTCCTGAACTTTTGTGTTTTGTTAAGATGTGACATGTTCGTTCTAAACTGTAATTGAAATAAATAAAAAACAGCGAGGAGCGTGGGGTATTGTAATTTACCGATCAGCTGCTTGAGTGGATGGAAAAAATAATAATTTCACACGAGTTCAAAAAGCTGCTAAACAGATTTATAAACATAAAAATGAAGAACATTATATCTGTTTTACAGCGTAGTTCAAACTAGTTGAACTATAATTATTTCAGTTTATTCCTCAGGTTCAGTTTTAATTATTCGATCAGTTTTGAACCGACGGAAGCAACAAGCAGCTGGGTGCTGGTTCTTTTTGTTGTTTTATTTTCCACAGTCTGGATTGATCCCAGTCCAATAAGAGCGGACAGATTTGGGTGAGGATTTCAGTGACACACGATGCAGCCCCGTCAGACTCCTTTCAGGGACCAGCAGCTGCTTAGCAACAAGCTTCCTGGCGCCAACACCTGAAATCCTGCTGGCAGAAGATCACACCACCTGGGCCAGCTGTCACTCAGAACCGGCACCGCAGAGGAGACTCAGTCCTGACCCAGACTGCAGCTTTATTCGTTTCTTTCTCTGGGTTCTGAAGGTTTAAACCAACAGGTCTCACTTTCACATCAACTGGACCGATTCTGGTGATTCTATGGATGCTTATCAAGATCATTTCTATGTTAAGTTAAGGGAATGGCTTCTTTAGTTATTAAAAAAACATTACAGACAAGGTTTATGTGATATGGACTTAACTTTTGATCAGAATATTTTGTAGCACTATTTTGATAATGATAAAAAGGACGATAATTACTATTTATTGCTTCTGTTTTCGGTAACTATACGAGTCTGACTGCAATCACATCCCCACAAACATTGCTCTTAAAAACATTTCCATTGTAATATGCTTCTTTAGGATACCAGTCACAAAAAGTTATGATTTGTATCACTAAACTGCACACAGTTTCAAATGATAAACAATAAACGATACAATAAATGCTCTGAAAGAAGCTGGCAGGTTTAACGGACAAAAATCATATAAATGCCTCCATGTAACAGACATGCTCAATAAATTTGTCCTCTCGTGCTGAAACTGAAGGTAGAGGTGCAGAAACCTTCGTTAATTTGATACCTGCGATGTATAACTGTGATTGGACAACAAGGAAAGTTACGGATACCTACCAAGATGGCCGCCACCTACAAAGTTTCTGGAAGTGTGACGTCACATGAGAACCATGTATTGCCAAAAAAAAGGGTGGATGTTTTTTTTTATAAACTTTGGCTGTTTTTAGAAGCAGTAGAAACCAAAATGTGAATTGTGCATAAAAATCCTCTTTGAAACATGAAGGTTTTCAGGATAAATGAACTTATTAGCCTTAAAATCCTGCAGATTTCATTTCAACTCACCTTTCTTGAGCTGAATGTTAAACCGCCTCCCCACTTTCTTGGTATACCCCGGCGTGGGCGTCGAGTTCAGCCCCCTCTGAGGCGAGTGGGTGTGGCCTGTGGGAGGTTTGGCCGCCGTGACGGCAGGGTGGGTCAGATGTGGGTAGCCGTTGTTTGAGTCCGGGTGGGTCTGCGTTTGGGACCCGTGGCGGTTTATCCTCTGTGGGTTGTGATCGATGCCGGACAGCGAGTCTGGGCTGAAGCGTCCCGAGGAAAACGAGGGGTTCCTGTCGGCGTGCGATAGCTGTTCGTAGTGGGCCTTCATGGACGACGGCACCACGTGGAACATGATCACCGGGGAACGCATGGCCTGGCGAAACATGTTCTGTGCTCTAGAACAGGAACGAAGAGACGGAAAACACAAAAACAGGAGGATAAAGAGAGGAAGTTTTATTTTGGGTACGAAAAGAGCATCACACACTCATCCAGTGTTAATCACATCGCTGCCTGGTGAAGCACTCCACCTACCAGATGTCCATCTTCGCCCACCTGAACAATCTGACATGTTAATTAGCACTTATTGCCAACGCAAGCAGCTCTAAAAAGAAACCGAACCCTCCCCAACTCCTCCATCACATAATCTTCTCATTTGGCTGCAGATGAAGCAGACCGCTACACGTCGGCTTGTTCACAGAAAATCCTCTTTAAACCCCTTCAGAAGGTGTGAGTGGAAACTTGTGTTGCCTTGTTAGCACCACCTGTTTCCGTGCAGCAGACCCTGACAGCTGAACGGACGTTTAGGAAACTAAAAGGCTCCAGAATTTCAAATGCTTCCCCCTCCTATGGACTAGCAACTTAAACTTGAAGGGTTTTTTGGCCGCATATTCCCAGCTGCTAATAATGTTCCCAAAAGACGTCGGGGTCTTTTCACGGCATCTTTACAATTTTTGGCCTCAGAAATGGAGTGCCAGACAGGATGTAATATGCAGCTCTATAAAAACGCTTTTTAATACCAAGGACAACTGCTGCTCTTGTAAAGTGCCTTTGCCTGGAAGGTTTATTCTCTCTCTCTCTCTGCAAAGGTTATGTTTCAGATGCTGGAAGGCAAGCTTTAACATAACAGGAACAAGAAGGATTGAATTACTTTTTATTCTACTGCCAAGAAACCGGCACTGTGCAAAAGTCTCGAGTCGTGTCTCATTACTTTATGTATTGCTGTTAAGAAGTCTTGCCAAGTCTTTCTACAGCTTTCACTGAGATTTGCACCAATCCCCTTCTGATACCGATATCTGAGGTTCAGTACCAGCCAGTAGTGATCGATACAGAAAGACAAACCTGAATTGACTTAAAATGTTTTCTTCTTTTAAACAAAAGTTTAATTACAAATTTATTTGATAACTCTGCACCAGGACAGCACAATTAAATACACCATTAGTTTCACAAGCTTGGTCAGACATGCAATAACAACTTTCATTTGTTCAGTCAGTGCAGTTAGTAAAAAAATTTAAAAAATAAAAAATAAACTGACAAAAATAAACGGCATCAGACCTTCTATCTTCTAGGAATCAAAAGAATAATGTTAAATAAATAATTAAGCACATAGAATTAAACTGAATAGATCTTATGGATCAGGCACAATGTCATCGATACCCAATATAGAACTACTTTCAATATTGGGACAGGTAAATTAATTAATACTGGACCGGTGCATATCTAGTTTTACTTTTGTGTTAAGGGGTCTTTGCATTCATTTCTGTTCAACACTGTAACCTACAGTTTACTTTCACTCAAACTAGGGGATAATCTGTGTTACTTTTCAAAACGTAAGTTTAAAAAACTTGTAAGTCTTATGAAATGGAAAAAGTTTCCAAGAAACAATTAACCGATAAAGTCCAGGTAGATTCTAGAAAGCACAGTCATGGTTGCCAACAACATGGTAGAAATGAGCAATTCAGTATTAGCTTTTGGCATGTCAGCATAGCACTTTAGCATTAGCAGAACTAATGTTTATGTTCTCAGCTTTAGGGTTAGCACAACTAACTCTAACAGAGTAGTGAAAACTCAGTTAGATAACTGAAAACTTTTGAATTTCTAACTAAAAAGTGACTTTCTTTATTTAAATTTTTCTTAGCTTCGCTACTGACTGAGGGGAAGCATGGATGTTAAAGCATTGACTGATTGTGAACAATTCATGCTATTGTTGAAGGACTTGTTTGTTTTCTGAATTAGAGAACATATCCACGTATTTTCATAAGCCATGTGATAGATTTCCATCTTCTAAGAACAATACTGATGTGAAAAAGCTTCTCAAAAATAAACAAACAGCAGAGGAAAGCAGGAGCTATAAATGTTAACAGGCCTCCCTCCATATTTAGGAATGAAGAAAGTGTTACAACGGGAATCAGGAGGAGCAGCAGCACAGGGACAAAAGCAGAGAGGAGCTCAGGCTCAGCATCAGAAGTTAGGAGCTACAGGAGCTGAACTGGGAAAGGTTAGCGGCAGACATCAGAGGAGCCTGGCAGGAGAAATGCAGCGGATTACAGTGAAGGGACAGATTCGGGATTGAAGCAAAGATCAGACGTTGGCGCTCCAGAAAACGGGGCCACAGCAGCAGCTTCAGCTTCAGGCTTACTGTTCGAATCGGATGTTTCGCAGGTCTCCGTTATTGATACGGATGATGCAGTCGTTCTCCTGGAAAAGGCCCTGGTGCTCGGCCTTCCCTCCCCTCTCCAGACGCTTGACCAACAAGCCAAGAGTCCTGAAAGGTTTGAAAGCTCATGTCAAACAGATTCAACCCAAAATAAATACAATAAGAGTTTGATGAGTGAAGAAATACAAAATGATCTTCTAAAATTAGGCTTGTGTCTCACAGAGCGTCCCTCAGCTCCTTCAGACTAGCCAGCAGCAATTAGCAAACAGCTGGTGGAACTGCTGAGTTTAACAAAGGAGTTACTTCTCATTGAAACGCTGGTAAAAACGTTGTTAAAGGGTTAATGTGATGACTTTCTTAAGGCGGAGTTTCACAAAGAGAAACGTTTTTAAAGAGACAAAGGCCCAATTTCAAGGAGTTAAATAAGGAAGTAGAATTTAATTTAAGTCATATTTTTAATATATACAGCTCTATAAAAAAATAAGAAACCACTTAAAGTTTCTCTGACAACATGTCTCTGAAATTACAAGCAAACATGTATTATTTATTTGCAGAAAATGAGAAATGGACAAAATAAGGAAAAAGATGCAATGCTTTCAGACCTCAAATAATACAAAGAAAACAAATTCATAATACTAATACTCAGAAATCAATATTTGGTGGAATAACCAGGAGATTTTCAATGGGATTCAATGCAGTGGGTTCTTAGTTGTAACATATGTATTTATAAATATATAGCATGTTTATAACTACTGAAGGTAACAGTTACTTTATTGTGTTATAAAATGGCACTTTGTGAATGGAAAACACATAATGATGCCACTTTGAAGTTTCTTATTTAGCTACTTTATTCCCTTTCACCTCTGATGGAAACAGCAAGGATGTACAGAGTTAGGCTTTATGTTTAATAAAGAATCACAGTTTTGTACATTTCAGGTTGGGTTAGGATAATAGTAGAACATGGATTATTAATGCATAAATTAGATCTTATGATGGATATAGAAATGAGGTTATTTAAAGCTCTTTGGGTTTTGCATAATTCTGCAGGTACTGAGAGAAACATGGCTGTCACATCACATCAGCTGAGGATGTACTTGTTGTGCAGTAGCTCTGCAGACAGTTTGCATGTTCACAGTTTTCTCTGCTGAGTTTCTAGGTGCTTCAACACCCCTGAACATCATTAGGCGCGGGGATAAGTCGTACTGAGGGAAGCCACGCTGAGCCGACACAGTGGAAAATGGTTTACGCCCCAGAGGCTAACTCCACCTGAAAGGATTACTGACCGGCACCTCAGGAGGAAAATCAGCCAGAAAATACCTCACAAAGCTAATCACTTCTTTACATTATTATTATTTTCTTGAGGTAGCGTGAGCTCATGAGAGTAAATTGAGTTTATTTCAATGTAAGACGAAAAGTTCTGGAGTTTGAAAAAGTACAGAGAAACATGTTTTTTATTGAATCAGTAAAAAAAACACACAATGTGATTTGCAGAAGAGGAGGAGAAGCCATTCCTCTGATGAAAGTCGGGCTTCTTAATCTTACTGCAACGCTCGAAATGACGTTTGTCCCAGTAAAAAGAAAAGTGCATTATAAATTTGCTTTTAGGCTGATTAAGCTCAGAGTAAGAGGGAAAGGGGATATTATGCCTTGGATTTGAAAAAGTTTTTCTGACTTTATGGGGCAAATTCATGCTTTTATGTTTTATGAAGTTGTAGGATGCACTGCAAAAACATAAAATGTTACAGGTAATTTTGGTCCAGATTCTAATGCAAATATCTTAGTTCACTTGAAATAAAACAACCCAGCTTCCAAGTAAGTTGTGTAAAGTCATTAAATATCTTTAATATTGATAAAATGGCAAATTATTTCACACAAATTGGGAAAAATATCTTGTTATAAGTCAAATAATCTGTCAGCGGAAATAGTAAATTTAAAAAACAAATCAATATTAAGGAATTATTAACTTAAACCAAACTCCTATATCCTGCTGAAAAGGTCATTTTAAGTTTATTTTGACATATTTCTAATGTATAAAGATGACTAGAAATGAGACCAAAAGTATTTGTAACATTTTGTGAGCGGTTTCTGTTCTGTTAACATCTGGAAATGTACATTTTTCATCTCAAATCCCAGAGTTTTCTTTGCTGTACTGGAATCCCGCTCGTCTCCAAACCAGATGCTAAATTCATCTTTTCTCCATGTGTGTTTGCAGGGAGTTGAATATTGTGAACGCAGCTTCGCAAAAACACGTTGATCTGCAGCCATGTTGGAATATGACGACCGTTTGAAAACAAAACCACCCTGACTGAAAATTGGAAACTGGGAAATGGTTTCACAATGCTAATGCTGGAAAGTGTGCGTGTGTGTTTCATATGGATGGATTCAGGTTTGATGTAGTAATGGAGCAGAGAGGAATGTCTGTTATGCATGTATATTTGGGTCTGATGAGATCCAGAACAGAAAATACTTTTTGTTTTAGTAAATCACCAAACTTGTGCTGAAAGGGGTTTTAATGATTAAAAACATAACTGCTTTATTCTATTTTTTTAGAAATGTTTTTGTGCAGGTTTTGATCATTCAGAGCCCTTTTTTTTTTGTGGTTATTTTTACCTGCGGTCCCTGCCACTGAAAGGCACCACATGGATCCCCAGAGGCCCGCCGTCGTTTGACACCTCCACCAGTTTCACAATGTCTCTGGGAGACGGTGGATGACAGACGGAGGACGGAGGGGGTGAGGAGAGGAGACACCATGTGGGTACAACAAAAAGAATAACAACAAGAAGAAATAAGGCAAAATAAAAAATAAATATGCAACAAAAAACGGCTCCATGTTAATTCAACCCCCATTTTAAACTTTTAGCTGCTCCTTTTCATCCTAACCTGCTTTTATTTTGTGCAATGGAGAATTAAGGCCACATTAAGCAAATAAAAGAAAAAATTACAAGAATAAAGTAGAAATAATACGGGAATAAAGTTGCAGTATTACAAGAATAAAGTCATAATATACAGACTTGCTACCTTTTATTTTTGTATTATTGTGACTTTATTCTCATACAATTATTTTCATAATACTGTGACTTTATTACCAAAATATTACTTTAATCTCATATTAAGACTTTATTCTGACTCTTGTACAGTTTTACTTTCATAAAATTATGACTTTATTCTCATATTATTATGGTTTCTGATTCTCGTCAGAATTCATTTTCGTCATATTGTGACTATTTTCATAATTTTTAATGTTATTTTTGTTTAGTATGGCCCAAACTTTGTTTAGATAAGTTTTGTATTTAAGTAAATATTTGTATTTAAAGTTTACTATTTTGATATTCAGTTTAGGTTTTTAGTTTAGTCAAACTTAGCTGTACTGTTATTTGTTTTGTGTTTGTAATTGTATTTTGTTTAGTTACCCCTGTTGTGTCTTAATTGGTCTGATCAGCCAGTATTTAAACCCCTGTGTGTCATTTCTTTGTTAGGTCAGTTATGTTTGTTTGTGCAGCTGGTTTGTTTACATTTTTGCCTGAATTCAGTTTTGTTTTTTTGACCTCTTTTATGAGCTCAGTTTATCTTGGTGTTTGTAATTTTTTGGGTTAAAATAAAAGAAAACCCTATTTTTCTAATATGTCCTGTGACTCCTCCTATTTTTAACTCGGTCCATCACATAACTTTTTAACTAATAACTTTGGATTTAACCATTAATTATCTCTCTGTGTTGTGCTTCTGCATGTTATTTTCTAAATATTTTACACAAATATTATTTCCATCCAATTGTAGTTCTGGTCCACATTAGTTCCAATCAGCCTGATAAAACGTGAAGTTATGATCAAACCAAAATATCCGTAAGAACCTTTTAATCTGATTATCAGAGTTACAACAAAGCTCTTGTTTCTTTTATTTTTTATATAACTCATCAAATTTGGAACCATGCTGCATTCACTGCACTTAAATGAAATGGGAAAATGTTACGAAAGCATAAAGTGGACAAACACAGAGACAAATTAACCGAATCCTGGTCATTTGGTCTTTTCATCCATTTCACAATTTTGCAGCTTTAGGTTTTTCAAACCCAGAAAAATGAGCAAAAAAAATCTTTTCTAGAACAAAACTTATCAATAATCTAAAGTCTGCAGCTTTGCTTGCTGTCTGGATCTGTAATTA
The DNA here is from genome assembly GCF_019740435.1 of Gambusia affinis. NCBI lineage: Eukaryota > Metazoa > Chordata > Actinopteri > Cyprinodontiformes > Poeciliidae > Gambusia > Gambusia affinis. The sequence continues at coordinate 25,071,635 of NC_057879.1, forward strand.
TGTAACTCTGAAGGTTTTCTGGTTTCATCGGGGCTCAGTATAAAACAGTGAAGGGGTGAATTAACAAAGAGCCTAATTAAATATAAACAGAAAATGAGAAAACATATTGCAAAGCAGACAAATGATAACAAAAACCTTCAAATAAATCGTGATGGAGAAAGACACTAAAGAAAACACAACTTAAGACCAAAACCCAGCTTGTGCTGCTACATAGTGAAAAGAGATGATGTGCAAAAGCCTCCAGGCTTCGTTCATTTCTTTATATTTTTCTCTTTCATGGAGATTTTTAATGTGGTCTTCTTGCTACCAGGGATGTTTTTTCTCACCCATGTTAGATGCTACTTTTTAAGCAACACCATGCAATACTGTAAGTGAAGCTCAAGAACTAGTCTGAAAATGCTTCACAAAGCCTGGAAAAACTGAAAAATAAGTAGTAATTTAGAAATAAATGGGAGGTTTGCATCTTAACTCGTGACGGTTGTTGCTGGTTTGGACAAATTAGAGTAGGAAATATGTTCAGTCACCAAATTACTGCAGAACAAAACCAATAAATGCACAAACATAGCAGGACTTTTAAAAACAAACCTTGTTGAATTGATCCTGGGGAGTAAAAATGAGTTCCCTCAGGATAAATGCAACTTCCTCTGCTGAAAGAAAAGTTGTAAAAACTTCCTGACAGGATGTGGGATCAACTCATCGGCTTGTTTTCACTCCATGTCGTTGAAATTTGGGCCTGCTGGCTGCTTTTATCAGCACTTTTATTGCCCTTTAGTCTAATTTTCTCAATAACAGAAGATTAAAAAAAAACAAAAAAACACCACAAGGCAGCAAACAAGATGCAGAACAGCAGATGCTTTTATTTTGGAAGCAACAAGCAGGAAATGAAGGAGAAAAAGAGCAAAAAGACGCAGTTTATCCTTCTGCGACCTGCACAGGATGCCATGGCTTTTAGGAGAGGATAAACGATGTCAGTGACTTTGACCCCTTAAATCACAGGGGTCAAACTGAAGGCCCACGGGCCAAATCCGGCCCGCCGTAAAGCTTTAAGTGGCCCAGAAGGGGCATGTGAATAGAACCTTGAAAATATTCATAGGAAGAAAAATTATATTTTATCAATCAAATGAAAGAAGTTTCCAATGGAGGAAGGTTCGGATCACAGGAAAAAGTTCTGAATTTTCCTTAGGATTTTGACTTTTTTCTCAGAATTTTGACCTTTTTTTCAGCATTTACCAAAATTATTCGGACTTTAATCGTCTATGAAAATTAGAAAAGAAATTGAGAAAAATAAGAAGTCTGAAGAAAAAGTTTGAATTCTGAGAAAAAAAAAGTCAGAATATGAAAATAAAAATGTTCAGAATTCTCAGAAGAACCTGAAAATCTTCTCAGAATTTTGACTTTGACCTTTGTAATCTACCAGAATTATTCTAGTTCTGAATTTAAGCAGAATTTTTCTGATCAAAACTCAGACTTCTGAGAAAAAAATAAGAATTCTGGAGGAAAAAAAAGTTCATTTTAAGAAAAAAGTCAAAAGTTCAGAATTCTGGAGGGAAAAAATACATTTTGAGAAAAACCTAAAACTTTGACATTTTCTCAGAATTCTGACTTTTGATCTCAGAAGATTTAAGCCAAAATGATTTATTTTTTCAGTGGCACTGATCTTCTCGAATAATTTCAAATGTATTCTGCCAAATTACGTCAATGTGACATGATGTCCAACATTATTTAACTTGAAGAAGTGCAAAGGCGGCTATTTACTCAAATGTTAGATGTTTGTTAATTGGTTTTATCAATACCAGCCCTTTAGGGACATTCATAATCTGCTATAAATATAAAAAACCCAACTCAATGGTTCTAGGCGTGTTTTTTTCCCTCTCTCAGCTGTTTTCCTGGCTGTGAAATGTGCACACTCTGGCATATTTTAAAAGCCGTCGCATCTAATCCGCTCGCAGCTTAGATGCGACGGCTGTGATTAGCTCGGGGAGAAAAAGGCCCCCTTGTTGACAGCTAAGAAGGTGGGAGAAAGCCAGACTCTCAGTGAAATCACAGGAATAATAACACCATACCTGCATATTAAGCTGGAGGCATGCGACAGAGCAAAATAACAAAACAAAAGCACAGTTGTTAATAACAGGAGCAGAACAGGTTAGCGCGTGGGCGAGCTCTGACGGGGAGATGAGGATCATTCTGCTCCCACAAAAGATAATTATGCAAATCAGGGAGCGGGCTTTAAAGTGAGATTTTGCACAAACAAACCCGGACCGCGACACAGAACCGGCTGCACGGAGCTTTTCACAGACGATTAAATGTCGAAGAGAGAAGACAAACTTATTTATCCTGCACAGGAAACGCTGTAAAAACAAGCTGCTGATGAATTATCAGAGGAAGAACATCACAAAAACATGCATTTGATCTTTAACAGCCATGTGCACTTTGGTTTAATAAACCAAATACCATTTCCGACTATTTTTAGTTTGGAACTCAAGCAGGTAAAACTACATGTTCAGATAAGAGTTCAACAGTGAGAATGCTGTTTTTCAATAGACTAGAAGTGTAAAATCTGTCTTCAAACTAATTTAAATTCAGCAGAAAGGTCACCTCACTCAAGCGTTTCCCTTCGGATAACAAACAAGAGGAAAGTGCAAACAGGAAGGCTAATTAATAAACCCGACTTGGCTGACTTACTCCAGAGATCTGACAGGGGTGTGCTCCATGCAGGAGTCGGCTCGGCCAACCGGCTCGATTCGCCCGTTCTCATCCTCCCTGCTCTCCTCCTCCTGCAACACAAAACAACCCAGGATGGAGAGAAAGAAGACCGACCTCTGCTCCATGCCAACTTTTCCTTCATATGTCTGAGGATTGCCTCTGATTACAGCGATTAATAACTGCAGTGAGTCTTCCTGATACGGTGCTATGAATCTGTGCGGTTCCAGCAAATTTAGCTTTGCAACTTCTGGCAACAGGCAGCTGTCCTTGGCAGCTTCCTGCTACAAATGAGCTTTTATTAGTCGATTCTGCTGCAGAAAAACAGAGTTTTTGTCCAAATGTGTTTGTCCAAAACAGCTGAAACACTGAATTCCTTTAAATCTCAACTAAAAACCCACCTGTTTAGAGTTGTATTTGAAACGTAATCAGTTGCAAATTTATTGACGGAATCTGATTTAATGTTGTTTTTGATGTTGATTCTATGTTGCATTGTATTTTTGTGTTTGATTTTATGTAAAGCACTTTGAAATGCCTTGATGCTGAAATGTGCTGTACAAATACAGTTTGATTTGATTTGATTTGCAGTTTGTTTGTTTCGTCAGGACAAAACAAAACAAAACACACAAAAAAACAGTTGACAAAATAAAATCTCAGATTTTTTCAAGCCAGATTCGACTTTAATCGATTTTTTTCCTCGCTCACTTTTCTAAAAAATAAATTACAAGTAACAGAAAACATTTTCAAACAGTGGCTTTAATTTCCATCGTTCCTTTTGGGAGTTTTATGACGGAGTATTTGTGCCAGGCTGCGATATATTTTGCTTAATTAAAAGTATAGAGTCACAATATTAGCAGAAAAAATACAGAATTTTACTACAAGAATGTCTTAAAATTATGAGAAAAAAATAATTTTAATATTAACATAAATAAAAGCTTGAATAATTTATTTTTTATTTTTGCATCGGAGTTCTCGTATAAAATTAAAATCTCATTCTCCTAAAATTACGACTTTATGGTCGTATTAGTTCAATTTCATCACGATTTAATTTCATATTCTTGTAACATTACGACTTTATTCACTTTGACTGCATTCCTCAAATACTATAACTTTACTCATGTAGTAAAAATAGAAAAGAATCAGAAGATGAAGGGTTGAAAATGTACCGATTAATCGCCCCGTTCCAGTTAACTGAACCGTATTTTCCAGTTGTTTATGGTTCCTGCTTCCGACTCAACCTTGAGAAAATGTTAAGTTATAAATGTTAAGCCCAGTTTGGTCCCACACCAAACAGTGTGATGGATTCTGTGTGAGGATTTGGGAATAACTCAGAAGAATCAGGAACGTTGCATCACAGACAGGAGGAAAATGCATCCAACAGATATTCAAAGGGTCAGTGTGGAGAGTTGGGAGGTTTTACGACTCATCCATTCATTCCGGTTTTTGTTTTTTCTGTCCATGTGTTAAACTGAACTCAGGTTATTTAAATGGCAGTAATTTAAATGGATTCCTTCCACCTGAATCAAGTGTTTGTGCGATCACAAGTTTTGACAACTTCTAAGTAAGAGAAATGTTCCCCGATTTCAAAACTGCGGCTTGTAGTTCCAGTTTCTAAAGTATCAGCCGAGCGCGGATTCAAACTCCAGCTCTACGTCAAAACCCTGAAACCTTTAGACCAAGTGGTGCGTGGGGACCAGGAGGAAGTTAAATAATTTAAATGTAGTTTTGTAGTTATCTGCATCTCCTGGGGTCAGCGTTTCCCAACCCCGGTCCTCAAGGCTCACTGCCCTGCATGTTTTAGGTGTTTCCTTGCCTCAGTCCAGCTGATTTCAGTTGATGACTGATTAACAGGCGTTTGCTGAACTGCAGTCAGTAGAGTCAGGCACGTTAAAGCAGGAAAACCTCTGAAACATTCAGGACAGTGAGCCTGGAGGACCAGGGTTGGGAAACACTGGATTAAACGGAGTGAAATTTAAACGCAGTTGAATGTGTGATTAACAACCTTTTCAGCATGTCAATGTTCTTCTTAGGCCCTCTAACGAGCCATCATCTGATTCAGGTGCGTTAAACCAGGGAGAGACTAAAACATGCAGGAGGCCGGCCCTCCAGGACCGAGTTTGGGGACCCCTGCCATGACTGATCCTACCCAAACCTGTCGCAACAAGCAGTAAATCAATTCACCACATGATAAATTAAAAAGAGCTGAATAATTTCCATTTGCATTATTTATCTTTTTTTCCTCTTTTTCTAAAGTCTTCAGTCTGGTCTCAACTATGTAGACTTCATAACTCATTTTATTTGTTGCTTCTGTTGTTTTATTTACTTATTTTGGATATTTAAAATATCTTCCAGTTCCAGTGTTAAACGTTAATTAGAATTTAAAGTTTAATGTTATTTCTGAATGTGTTTTTGCGTTATTATTATTATTATTATTATCATCACTATAGTACTTGAAAATGGTCTCAGAACAACAATAATATCGTTTATCGCAATTTATCGGCCAGCAACATTTCTTATGATGACCGGCCTCGTCCTACCTTCACTGGTTAACAAGTCAGAATCTCTGAATGCTTCATCTTTGGAGAACAACTTTGTGAATTACTGCCCCCTAGAGTTCACAGCATGCTATTGCTAGGATAAATACAACCTTATGTCAGATTTCTTCTCCATGTTGCCTCCAGTCATCCTTTTAAACGTGTTAAAATCCTCAAACCCGACTGCTACGGACCCAGAAACGAAGCTGATTGGCAAACCTGCAGACGCCAGGAGTTGCAGACTAGAGGAGGTCTTCCTAACGTATAAAAATACATGCCCTTCAAACGGTCTACCGTCTTCAGTCTCACTTCGCCTTTGTTCTCCTCACCCGTCACACTGTGTGTATATGTTTGATCAGTTGAGGTGTGCACACACACACACACACACACGCGCACACACTCAGAGGGCACCATGAGAGTAGAAAAACGAGAAGCAGGGGGAAAAAAAGGGTCATTAAAATTTCAGGGCGACACCGGAGAGGAGAGACGAGCAGCAGCAGCAGCAGCGGCGGCGGCGGCGGTGGCGGCGGTGGCTCAGACCTCCCCGGCAACTGGCCTCATCAGTATGAAAATGAGCCTGCCGTTACCGTGGCTGCCGTACGGTTGCCATGACACCGGGTTGCCTGGAGGACATGCCGCTGCAGGGCGGTGGATGAATGCGGGCGTGTGTGTCAAACTGGGTGCAACGACTTTTGACTGGTAGGAGAAAAACCGAGGCGACGTCTCCAGTCAAGATCCAGAAATGTTCGTGTTTATTGGATGAAAAACATGCAAATATCTGTAATTTATAGCCGTTTTGAATTCAGATTTGACCTTTCTTAGATGTTCTAGATTGAATATTCGCATTATTTTGACTTCTTCAGCTAACGTAACAGTATTAAAACAGTATAATCGTCATAAGCAGAACCCCAGAGATCTGTCCTATTCAGTGTCTCCAAAAAAATGTAAATATGACATAATTCGTAAAGTTTTCTTTAATAATCAAGAAAACTTTAAGGACTAACAAAAGGCTATGGTCTTGAACTTTAAATTTAAAATTCTAGTGACTTTTAAATGGGATTTTGTTCATATTTATGTACTTACATTTATTATGCTGCTATTAAGAATTGCCAAAATCTTTGTGTCTTTCTTATTACAACAATGACAAAAAAGATTATTCTAAAAAACTAGGAAGCCAAATGAGTAATAATTTGGATTTTCTTTCTCCAACCCTGTTGTGTAAAAATTAATTAATCTTTCAATGCAGTCACATAACTCTCTATGAATATATTGGTAAATTCATCCTGTAAGAATATCATTTTAGATGACAATAAAACGGCACTTAGTGCGCTATAAAGTTTCATGTGGTTAGAAGGAAACAGATCTGCAGAGCGAAACAGATCTTCTTTCCTCCAGCATCATCGTTTGGCCACGTTTTTCTCTTCCTTTCAGTTTATTCTACAGTTTTCTCAGCCAGGTTTAGTTCTGGGAAATGAGGCGGTGAAGTAAAAGCTTGATATTGTGTCTGGTTTGGTATCTGTGTGTTGATCTGAGCCACATGTTTTGGATTATTATCCTCTGGAAACACCCCATTTTTCACTGCAAAAACAAAATCCTACCAAGTATTTTTGCCCAGTTTCCAGTGCAAATAATTTAGTACACTTGAAATAAAACATGCTTGTTTTAATAAATCCTCACCGGTGAATAAATCCACTGGTTCCATTGGGAGATTATTTCGCATATGACAAGATATTTTCAACCTGTTACGAGTTAAACAATTTGCTAACAGAACTAATAGTTTTTCATCAATATTAAGAATTTATTGATTTAAAACAAGCTCTTCTATTTTGCTGAAAAGTTACTTAAAAGTTTGTTTTGTCTTATTTCAAGAGTATAAAGACATTTTCAGTAGAAATTAGACAAAAAATACTGTAAGATTTAGTGTTTCTGAAGTGTTGAGCCATTTTCCATTTACTGGCAAATACCATGAATTTTATTTAACATCTCCTGCTATTTGTGTTTTTAAATCTAAAAAGAAAAATGTATCCACCTATATATTTTCTCAAGCTGCTTGATGGATAAAATTTAACCTAAAAAAGTATATTTCTTACACTAAGTGGGGTTGATGTTTAATGAAAGGTTATAAACTTTATTAGTTTGGATTCTAGTGAATCGGATCGGCGTCGGCCGATACTGAACCTCAGATATCTGTATCGGTATCGGAAATGAAAATAGTGGATAATATTAGTTTCTCTGCTTTCTGTGCTGTAAAGATGTTCTTCTACCTAATTTAGATGTTTTTCTTTTTCAGTGTGAGAATTTGCTACTGCAATTAAACAATCTTTACAGGGAATGCCAAGCAGTGCGGCAGATGCTGAGTTTTAATCTAGAAAGGGAATGAAGTGAAAACCGCTGCTGTTTCAGGGTAATTATGAGTTTTAAGCTGCTTTGTTGCTGACAGACTCCTGAGTTTAGCAGCTGTGAATGACGAATGGAACAACGAACTCCAAGTGCTCCAACTTCTGGCTGAAAAGTCCAGCTGGAGACACTCGGAGAGACACGCCGCCATCAGGACGACGCCCACTCCCGAGGCAGATTGATGGCCGCTTTAATAATTCAGGGTTAATGGCGAGCAGAGCAGAGCAGGCAGGCCGGGCTACGAGTGTTTTCCAGCCGAGTCATTGTTTGTTTCCTGGATGTGCAGGGGGAAGAAGGCAGAGCCGGGGGCTCATTAAAGATTAATGGGAGATCCATCGGGGCCTGTCCTTCCTTTCTCTCAGAGTAAATGAAGTGGTTCTGTGGACCTGAGGAAGAGACTCGGCGCAGTAATGAAGTGCTACCTGCTCTTCCTTGTCCTGCTACTTTAATCTTGCATGTAGATGCATGCAAACGCACCCAGCTCTTTGAAAAACAAGCAACTGGACAGGTGCAAAACATCACATAGACTCAGAATCTATTAGTTTCTTGATTTGAAACTATTGGGAATAATAAGTATTCCTTTCCTCAGACTCTACTGGGAATAGTGGGATTGGATCAGGTCTTTGAAATTTAAAAATACTTGATTAATCCCAGATTACTGTATTATACAAGTTTCCTCAAAGAGTTGTTGTAGATTCTGGTGGCAGGAAGGATCTCCTGTAGCAGGCTGTGTTACAGTGACTCGGAAAAAGCTTCTGACTGAAGCTGTTGTTATCTAGCAGTCTGATGAAGAGGAAGATCATGGTTTTGGCTGATATTGAGTGAAATAAGAACCCCATAAAATAAAATAAGAAATATGTACATTGTTTTTTATTTCATTATTCATTTGGAATATTGGTTAATTATTAACAAATGTTTAAATTATTAACTTTTATTTTATAACTGGTGGAAAAACTATGAAACACATTACGTAACATTACAAAATAAAATTATGAAATGGAGTATTTGCTATTAATTAACAGTATTTTTTTATTCATAAATGGTGAAAAAAGTTTCTGAAATATGTGAAGTAGTTTTGCAAGATAAAACACTGTTATAAAAGATTTTAGAAAATAAACACAGTTGTGATTTACAAAATAAGCTCCTCATTTGAAAAAAAAACCTCAAGTTATCATGTAGTTTTTATTTCATGGGGCATATATTTATTAGACCGAGTATTTCTCAATTATTTATATTTTTAATTATTTTATGAAATAAAACTTTAAAAAACGTAAACACCATTATGAAATAAATAAAACCGCGACCAACTATTAATAAAAACAGTTCTATTTCATTAGAACATTCGTTCTGATGGAGAAGATTAACCGTTTTTTTTTACCAACAGTATTTATTCATTTAATTTTCAATAAAACTCATAAATAAACTCGATAACCTTAGAATTTGGAGCAAAAGCTGCAATCCCTGCAGATCCACACAAGAACTTTAAAAGTTTCTATGAAATACGTTCTGCTCAGAGAAAGAGTAAACACCGGCGTTTGGGTCAGAGAGTGTTTGACCCTTTCACAGAAAGCAACAAGAAACGACGACCCAAACACTCGACTCCCCTCAGCTGAGCACTTTGCTGATCTGACAGAGGAGCCTTTACATTTCCACCCAACCCTTACAGAAAACACTCAAAGCTCATCAGAAGCTCCCTGAGTGGACCATAAAACATCGCAGCGCAAAACTTTAATTATTGGAAAAATCCCGAAAGTAAGAATAACCCAGAAGATGTCGGCCTCAAAGCAGCCAGTGATTAATTTAAAGCCAAAAGTTTCATTCATTCATACATAAGTGTTGTCGTTTTTATTTAGAAATATCTTGTGAAGCATCAAACAAACAAGGTGGGCCTCGTAACGTTTAAATCATGGTGAATGACTGGAATTTTTCCACGACGTTTGACAGATGTTGCTGCTCGACTCGCCAAAAGAGCGCAGTGCATCATTAACAGCAAGCGCTCCAATCCCTGCGCTAATTCAATTAGTCTCTCTGGAAGACAGTTTGATAATGAGATCCAGATGAGCGGACGACGTCGTCAATAACTTGAGGATTCACCGAGCCGAGGGGGAATCCTCGGGGATTTCTCACACAGAACAGCGTTTCCCGTTCGGGTTTGAAGATTCAGCACTCTTGGTTCTCCAAAAGAACTGAGTGCTGCCTACAAATGTTTTCACATTTGTAGGTTTCAAATGTTGGTCATTTTGTAATACAATGGCTAAATTCATAATAAATTATAGTATGGCTCCTCTTGTAACAAAAAACAACAATTTTGCTTCTGTAGTTCATCGATAAACTACAGCAGATTGCTGCCGCCAGCGCTAAGTTTTTATTGAAATGTGTGCAAAACTTCCGCTACTGGTGAAAAAACACAAGTTTGCAATTGCAGTCTTTCCATTAATTAAGACATTCAATTAAAATTCCACATGAAAAGGTGAATCATTAAAAACACGTCTTCTTCGTCTTCTTCATGGTTTGAGCCAGTAGAAACATCCAGGTGTTCCCATTGCAGTTTAACAAAATAAACCAATTTTTAAACAGCTAAAAATAATCAAAAAACAAGAGTTTTATCAAAACTGTCATGCTTCCATTAAAGCTGCATTATGCAACTTTTATAAAAACTTTTTTTTTTTTTCATATTTGTTGAAACTGTTACAATGTTGTGACAGCTTGGCAAGAAACAGATAATCTATGAGAAAAGTTAAAAAAAATACAAAACTGAGCTCCTCCGTCTTCACCCAGAGCTAACAAGAAACAACCAATCAGAGACAGGAGGTGGGTCTTAGCGCTGACAATCATGTCTGTGTGACGTTCCCCAACATCTCTACAGACCCCAAACATACTGGACACAAACTGTTTAGACGTTTACCTTAAGGCCGGCTCTACAGGGCTCGGTTTTTAAAAACAGTCGCCAGACAGAAAGTTATTTCAGATTTGGAGCTTTCTGCTGTTATATTTCAAACTGAATTTCATCAATAAAAAGCTGCGGGTGGATTCCAACCTATAAACATGTTGCGTGTCACCCTGGATTAAACTATTTTTTGACAGAGTCACCTATAAAAAAACAAGGATCCAATCTTCTTGAATATTTTAAAGAGAACTTCAGTGAAGTCAAGGCGGCTGCATCTGACTGCAGATGTAATTTCTACTTGCTAAAGATGTTCCATATCTAAGTGTGTACATGCAATTTGTACTTGAATTTCTTTCCCAAGACACTTGTTAAAGAGAATATTAATATCAAATGTCACCACAAGTCATGATTTGACCTAAATGCAGACATCAAATATGTCAGGGAGAATTATGGAAGTCATGATGAACAAGAATCAACCCTATAAATGTAAACTCTCACACCCAAAAACCAAATTAGAGCATGGAGCATGTGTGAGTTCTCATTTTGCTGTCTTTCATTTGGTAGCAACTTAATTCAGCAACATTTTCTCACAATAAGCTGTGCAGTCGACTCTTAAAGCATCAGCAGTAATGTCAGCCGTTTCTAACCTCAGTTTCACCGTCGGCATAAATCTCCCAAGGGTTTGGATCTCACTTTATTATACCAAACAGTTGTATCCTGCTGACGATACGGAGCAATGCATCAGAAAACAGATTTCTTTTTCCGCAGAGTGCAGAGGAGATAAAGTGAGTGATGGGACAGAAAACAAGGAAAGCAGAGAGACAGAGAGAATGACAGACGGGGGGCACAGGCAAAGACAAACCGCGACAAAGCTCATTCACAGGATGAAGAACGACAGGTGGGAGGCTTACAACTTCAAATGTGGAAAGATTCTCTGCTTTTCTTTTAGTTTGAGAACAAAAGCTGCAGTTTAAAAATCAGCAAAAACAATGTGAGAAAGACGAGAAACCAGCATCAGAGTCTGAGCTAGGGAGGGATTTTGAAATTGTCCTGCCAGACCGTCAGTTCCCATAACAACACCAGAAAAGAAGAAAAAAAAACCCTCAAAAAAGCGCACACGAGGTCAGTGCAAACCCGCACAGAGTAAAAAGTTTGTTGCGTCTAAAACACTCCATCTATGTGTAGTTAAATGAAAAATTATAGCTACAAAGAATTTTTCTTTCACTGGCTTTTTAAAAAAATATATAATAGTTTGTAGGACCACAAACATTTAGCAAGTTTCTCAGACACATCACTGCAGCCCACCAATTTATTAAACTTGGCTAAATAGTGCAAGGATCTTGAAGAAAGATTTGTTTTGTGGAGGAGAGCAGACTGACACCATTTTATTGACTTTTTTATCGGACCTTCATATCGGACCTTCATATTGGTGACAAAAAGTTTGTATCTGAGGATAAAGATTGTGGTGGGAGAGAAATACTCTTGAAAATAAAATGTTAGTTTTTCTGATGAGTTGTTTCTGAAAAATGCATCTATAAAATTTAATGTTGAGCATCATGAAGCATTTCTAGTAGCAAGATACATAATCAATATCAGTAGATATCACATTCAATACAACGTTCAGTAAGTTCACTGAACGTCCAATGCTGAACCGCACAGCATTCTGGGGAATGTAGGCAGAGAAAAGACTTTAGCCACTCAGCCTCTAACAGCCAGATGAACAAGGCTGGTGGAATCAACTCACTCACCCTTTGGTTATCTAGCAACTCGCCCACTCACTCATGCACTCTTTGGTTACCTAGCAACAACCCATTGACTAACTTGCGCAGCAGCAGTTTCAAGTTTAGACACCAGGCCTCATTAATGCTTAAAAATAAAAACACTACTCGCGTAGCGTGAAAAGACAACAGGTCACCAGTTTTACAGTATTTTAGATATTTAAAAACAAAACACTAATCAATGTTTATTGATATTAACTGATATGAAGCACAAACTGACAGGAAGAAACCAGAGATAAGTAGCTAAAAAAAAAAAAGATAAAAGTTTGATTTCAGATCACAAGCTAACCAGAGTCTTTTGGTATAAAGATTTTTACCTGTAACTAATGTTATGGCACTGGAGGCATTTTTACAGCTACCATAAACCCTCTGTGTGCATATTAACCTGAAACAGACTCAATGTTCTCAGATTTATAGCAACAGCAGCTTCAGTGTCGAGTTTCTGCTGCTGCATGTGGTTTCATCAGATGTAAGGGAGTGAGGAGCAGATCTGGGTGGGCTGCGGCTGCTCGCGCAGCTTGTTGCAAGATGCACCATTTACCAGGATGGGACTCCCAACGGAGCTGCAGCTACGGAGCGAAATGAGAGGTGAGGCCGGCTAAACTGAGACAAGGCAGCTAACAGCGACGGCAAACCTCACACACCGAGGACGAGATGTCACAATGAAGGCCGGTGTTGTGAATGATTCCAGCCTCGTAGAAGGAAAATGTTTCTCTAAATGAACGGCTTCTTCAGATGTTCACTTCCGTTTGCAGCAGAAAACAATAAACGGAAGTGAAGATCTGACGAGGTAAATCCATCATTTCTGAGGACATTTTTGCTGCTTGTTCTTCTTCAGTCAATTCAGAGGTCTAATGTCACTTTCCTCTTATAATACCAGCTCTTTCCGGATCAGATGGTGGCGCTAGAGAGCAAAGTGAAGGAGAAAAGCAAAAAATAATAAAACATCTCATTAATTTAAACCCAATTTTACATACACCAGCTTTTTGGAAGCGTGTTCATGGCAATGTAACCGATGTAAAATTGACATCAAGATGTATGTAGGTATAAAACATCCTCCTGTGCAACATGCCTTCCTCGTAAAGGACATAAAACTGTCCAGCCTGATCCAGCACACACATTCAGGCTGCTTTCTTCCCTTTAACTGCATGCTGAAGCATTTAACTGCTGTCACAATAAAAACAAGACTGCAGTTAGAGAGTCGACAGCATGTCCACTCTGTCAACAGATTTTATACTTGATGCAGCAGCTAAATGCTTTTTAAAGTTAGCAGGTCGTTGATGATCTCTGTTGTGCAAATCAGAGCCTCAAAGGCAGCAGGAAAATCTCACACAGAGGTGGGATTATAGGAAGGATTTTACCTTAACTGGTTCAGATTATGTAAACATAAAATCAAAAGACTTTTGGATTTCTGTAGTTACTTTTAGTCAATCTAGTTTTTTGCAGAAATTAACGCAAAAACAACAGATTCTCGCCATTTTCATGCTAATGTATGATTGTAATTTTATTACGAATTTTCTGTAAAAATGGTAAAAAAAATATCAGGTGCCAATTCCCACCTGCAGGTGGCAGTATTACTTCTACTACTGCGCTGAATCGACTTAACCTGATGTCAAGTTATAGTTTATGATAGATGTAACAAAAAATAGACTAAATAAAAATGTTTGCGTCCAATCTGTTTGCCTTTTTTCCATAATTTTTCTTCCATATAAATTGGGTTTAATGAGGAAAAAATATCAAATATTTCTAAAGTAACACCGCAAAATATTAGAGGTTGTTTATTTTTAGAAAAAGAATAAGAACTGCTGTGCGTCTTGTTGATAACGCCACCTTTTAAAGTTATTAAATATCAGTTAGCAGTTATTATTTGTGTGTTTTAAAGATTAAAATGAAAATAATTGATAAGAAGAAAAAATTCTTTCAATAAAAGAACTAATAAAAACTGCAGGTGTGTGTGTGTGGGTGTGTGCGCGCGTGTGTGTGTGTGTGTGTGTGTGTGTATGTGTGTGTTTGGTGGATTTGGTTAAAAAACTGTTCTTCATTCAGCGGGTTTAGAAAGAGCAGCGATACTTTGTAGTAAAATTTCATAAGTGAAAGTAAAAACAACTCCTAAAAGTAATTTTTTTCCAATAAGTCACTCAAGTGAATGCAACTATTTACCACCGAACTCTGATTGTGAATCTCTAACACAACTTCCATGTTTCTGGACTGAAGGAGGAAACTGGAGTTCCTGGAGAAAACCCAAACATGCATTAGCTCTGAAACCAAACATGTAGAGTATTTTTATGTTGCAGATGGAGAATTATGCATTTCTTCCAGTGGGCAGGATCTTCTCCGCTCACCAGACTTTTAATAATCTGCAGCGTTCCTGTTCTGTCGTATCGTTTCCTCTGATCACAGCCGCTGTTGTCGTCCGCTTCATCCCGTCTTTGATCGTTTTATAAACCGCTGATAAACTCTCTTGTTCATAAACCCGCCGAGCGCAGCGGCTTTACATATCAGAGATTTTCATCTCTGATATGACGCTTTGCTGCATGTAACTCTGAACCTTCAGAAGCCTCAACAGGTGGATTTCGTTTCTGCAAACACCTGCCATCTGTCCAACCCAAGCAAGCCGCTCTTCTGGCGTAATTAGACTTGGGTAGCAGGTGACGAACACGCCGTTTTATAGCTGTGCAGGTTTCTGTACCCCTCAGGTGAACGTTTCACCCTGGAGACGAAGAGAGCCGCCTTTCATCTCTCTGCTCCATGTTTCCCTCCCAGCTGGAGGGGAACCGCGATCCCAGAGATCTCCAAAGATCAAATGTGATAAGGAGAAGAAAAGCTCAGAGAGAAAGAAAAATGAGGGGAATGACAAAGAGGTGGAGGTTTCCCGGTTTTATTCTTTAATTGTAAAAAGTTAAAATTCAGACAAAGATAGTTTAAGTCTAAAAATTAAACTTTAGTTTTGAAGAAGACAATTTTTAAATGAAATCAAAGTTCACACACTTTTCCAACAGTAAGTTTTCAAACTTTTCCAGCGCCTCATTTTGGTGTTAAAAACAATATAAATTAACTAAAAAAGACTGAATCAATTCAATAATATATGATGTAATTTATTACTCTTACTAATATTTATTTGTGCCAGTATTCTACATTATACAGCAGGGAAAAGTCTAACTAATATACACCTGAGAACAAAACACTAATTAAACAAAAAAATCCCCCAATTTCAATAATGTTTAATATATAAGACGATCAATAAGTAATTGAGCCATTAGGAATAATATATATTCATTACATTGAAACAATCCAAACTAATCCTATTAAGGTAAATATCTTTACACATAAATGCTCAAACACAATATTCAAAAATATTTATGAAAATAAAATCCCTAAAACATGTTATAAACATGTTTTCTGGCTTTTAGCAAATATAAATAATTTTGGGAATTTAAACGGACCTAAAACAAGAAACTTTTAGTCAGATTTAACTTCAGACAGGGAGGAGAAATGTGTTATGTAGTAATTGTATGAAAATATTTGGTTTCAACTATAAATAATGCTTTTTAAATTTTAGCTATCATCCAAATGTTAGATTGCACTTGATTACAAATCTGTGCAGTTTGAATATCAAGCACCTTCAAGGACTTTAAACAGAAATCAAGGACTTTCTAAACCTTGAAAACCCATAATAGAAATTCAAGCATTTTCAAATCATTTCAAGCCGCGTACAAACCTTGAATCTCTTCCTCTAAATGTGCTCTCTGCCTGTTTCCCCTTTTTCAGAGAGAAACTCACTATGAACTGTTCAAGAAAAAATACGATTTGACAAAGAAATCTGGTTGATGTCACCTGGTCTGGCAGCAACTTCAGATGACAAAGAGATTTTTTTTTACCTTCTCTGTCCACAGAAGAAAAAAGGTTGATAGCATCCGGGACTCTGGATGATTTAGAGAGTTCAACAAAGAGAAATCACCAAAGTTACACAGACAGCTGAGCAGAAGAGGGACTGATGACAGTTTGAGAGAGGACAGGATTCAGCTGAAATGGTGTAAAATGGACACAGTTTGATTTGGAGTGCAATACTCCCAAAACATTAAGATTATCCCTCATAAAAATGAATTTTATTGCCTCAATGCCCACGAAGCAGAAGAAGCTTGTTATTTTTTAGGAAATGAAGAAGCGTATTGTAAATAGGAATGTTTGTCAGGGGAAAAAGTGCTTCTGGCGCCACACAGTTGCATAACAATAGGAAATAAATGAACTTTTTAATCATAATCTTTATCAACAATACCATAAAATATTGCGATAAAATTCAAAACTTTATTGCACAGCTCTAAAAAGTGTTAGATAACCAACTGGGCAAGAGATCTAATCAATTCACTTGATTTTCTCAATTGATATTGATCGTAATGCATCTGTAGCCTGAAGCATGTTTGATAAATTAGATCACAACTGGTTTCAGGTCTCAACTCTTGATTGGTCATTTTTGCAACATGCAGAAGCCACTTCATTAAGTTCAGAGAGTCTAAAAACCTTTAACTTCGCCTCGTATGCCGGCCACACGGTTTCTAAACATGCAGCCTGGACAAAAAGACCACAATTACTGATAGGTGCTACAAAATTACATCTGATGACGGAATATCAAAGGCAGAGAGTGAAGATTATTGGAGGTGAGACGAAAGAGGAAAGCAGAGGAGTAAGTGGAGACAATGAGAGAAGATATAATGGCCCAATGTGAAGCCTGGAAACGGAGCGGTGAGTAAGAAAAAAGCTGTTAGGTGTGAGACACAACAATAAGGTTCACAATACAGATGGAAAAGTGAGAAGAGAGTCAGACTAAAGGCTCATTATAACAAGGTGACTGCAGATTAACACTGAAGTGTTCAGACATCTGCAAACACAAACACACACCTACAGCATTTATCTGTGCATCCATTCACACACCACCAGCATATAGTACAAACAGAAGAGAAAACACACACACAGACTTACAGACACACCAACCTACAGGACTTCAGTAGCAGCTCCACAGCAGCACCTGCTGGCAACTCGCTCTGCACCTACACACACCCTGCCGCCCTGAAACGCCGCAGAGCTTCACTTTCATCCATCTAACATCTAAACACACAACATGCACAGCAGAAACACACTCACAGCACACAGAGCCGGTCTGAGCATGCCGGTTTTCCTGTGCATTATGCATGCACATTCAGGTGAACGTTCACACAGTCTGAAGTGATTTATGAGCATATGGCTCAGGCCGGCATGATTTATCCCTCTAAAGCTGCAGCGTGCACCTGAGGGACTCAACCCTCCGCCGCACGTTCGCGCTGCACACAAACTTGTTAGTCTGCAGGCAGAGTCGAGCTGTAAGATGTTTGTAGCAGAAATTCCAGTGTAACTTTGTGCTCTGTGTATTTCAGCACTCCCGCATTGAAATGATGCATTTATTTCACGCATCAGGTCTGGAGGTGTCTGAGCGGAGTGTGTGCAGACGTTTCCACAAAGCCGTGAGGGATAACGCTGATCCTCTGCAGGCTAATAACCGAGGACGCAGCAGCAGCCGTGCAAACAGAAACAGAATCAAACTTAGCTCTTCTGCTAACATCCCAGAGTGAGAAACAAACTCAGTGTTTGTTGCAGCTGGTAGAGAATTAGTCCAACCTTCAACTGGGGATCAACATCAACTGCAGCAAAATTAGGTGATAGCAAAGACATTCTGAAAAGAACTGTAGTTTGAAGGAGATACTGCAGGGAGAATGGATGTTTCAGATCCTTATACTGATCTTTATTTTATTTTATTTTTTTTTGACATTGTTACAATGTCTGCTGCTTGCGGAAAACAACCTGAAGTGTCTTCACACCTCATAGTCCGGTAGACTCGATTTCGGGGACCAAAATGACAGCACTTATTACATTTTCAGCTGCTGCGGTTCTCTTTCACAACGAAACTAAACCCTTTTAAAAATCTGCTCCCCTCCTCACCTGTGGGGGCGCTGCACCACTGAGGAAAACGACACAAAAGCCCCTAAAAAAAGACACCGAGTGCAACTTCCTTCCTCACAAAAACAAACAAAAATGGAGTGGCATCAGATTTTAGCAGTTGTAGGATTTCTATTTTGTCTTTGGTAAAAGACCATGAGCCATTTCTCCCGCTAGCGTTAGACTCGCGCAATTGATTTTGTGAATTTACCCAGAATGCCCTGTGCTGTAGTCCATTTCTTGGTTTTGGAGCGGTAATTTGGCCTGATTGGCATTCACACATACTTTGGAACCGCAACTAAAACCAGGAAGCTAGAGCACATAACACCAGTTTTAAAGTCCCTCCACTGGCTCCCTGCAGCTCAAAGAATAGACTTTAAAATACTGTTGTTAGTTTATAAATCACTGAATGGTTTAGCACCACAATACATTAAAGATTTGCTGTTGTTGTATCAACCTTCCAGAACCTCTCAGGTCTTCTGGTTCTGGTTCTGCTCTGCATCCCCAGAACCAGAACCAAACGAGGAGAAGCGGCATTCAGCATCTATGCACCAAAAATCTGGAACAAACTTCCAGAAAACTGTAAAACAGCTGAAACACTGACTTCCTTTAAATCTCAACTAAAAACCCACTTGTTTAGAGTTGTATTCAAAACGTAATCAATTGCAAATTTATTGACGGAATCTGATTTAATGTTCTGTTTTGATTGTTGATTCTATGTTGCATTGTGTTTTTGTGTTTGATTTGATGTAAAGCACTTTGAAATGCCTTGCTGCTGAAATGTGCTATACAAATAAAATTTGATTGATTGATTGATTGATTGAATAGAGTTCATTTCAACCGAACCAAGACCAAGGTTTGTAGATGGACCAGAGTTTGTTTTATTGGTCCACATCAGAGTTTGATTACATATTCACACCGCCGCAAACGAACTGGACAAACAAACTGGTTAGATTAAAGCAAAACTAAACAGGGCTGGTGGGAATGAACCCTAAAAGAAGTGTGACGTTTTATATGATGATGGCCGAACAAAAATGTAGGTGTAATGTTTTACAAGGTGTTGGGAACAGTCTGCATTTTTTTAAATGTTTTTCTATTTTCTGTTTTTTAGATTCATGAACCAATGTTGAGCAGGAAAATGCATCAAACTTTTCCAGGGTTTTCATTCTGTGTTGGAACAGGACATGGACTTTACTGTAATCAGTGCAGAAAAGCCAAACATAAACTTCTCTTTCAAAGGCATTAAAGAATGAAACAAACTTTCAGAAAGTCTTCAAATCTTTCCTTGTAATCTCAGAAAACAGCTGTTAGAAAACAAGCACAGAAAAATAACTAATATTGGTATCAATGTCTACAGATCATACGTTTGGCATTCAGTACTATTTGTATTATTGCAATTTTATGACCTTATATTGTCTCTATATATGAGGTATATAGACTTTATGATATTAGACTGTTTTACTAACTTTCTTAATCTGGTGAAAGCATCTTTTATTAATGATCGTTGCATATTTTCCCAGGTGTAAACAAACTATTAAACTAAACCTGCAGTAAATGCTGTCTGTTTCTACCAATTTCCCCTCCAGAACCAAATTCAGCTTCTATGCACCACAAATCTGGAACAAACGCCCCGAAAACTGGAAAACAGCTGAAACACAGAGTTCCTTTAAATCAGGACTAAAAATCCACCAGTTTTGCTTTTGAACCAATAATAAATGGAGTTTGTGACACATATTTGATGTGTATTGATGATAAAATGTGATGCTTGTTCCTGGTTTTGTCATTGGCGCCTGTTTTTATGACCTATTATTCTTGTGTTTTTATGATACAAAGCACTTTGAACTGCCTTGTTGCTGAAATGTGTTGTACAAATAAACTTGATTGATTGATTGATTGATGAAAGCTGAGCTCTTCAGCTTTAATCTCCACTTTATTTGGTTGCAGCATTTCCACTGGGGGTCTCAGACGAACACAAAGAGCATCAAACAAAGGCATAAATTGGCGATTTAAAATAAAAAGCTTCAACAAAAAGCTCCGCCAACAGAGTGAGGAGATTTTCAAAAAGCAGCAGAAAGGATGTAACAAACAAGCCGACACGCTGTGACACTTGGAGTCCGCAGAGACCGCCGTTCGCCCGCAGAGGTGAGGAGTGAAGGCTGACCCAGACAGCGCGCCACACGTGTGTGTGTGTGTGTGTGTGTGAGTCTCTGTGTGTGTGAGTCTCTGTGTCTCTGTGTGCGTGTGTGTGTGTGTGTGTGTGTGTTGTGGCGTTGATTGCTGCAGGTTCAGCTCACTGACACCGCAGGAGTCTGGCTCGCCAGCTTTTCACCTCTTCCTCTGTAATTGGCTGATTTGCAATGCAGTCGACGACTTCTTGGATTTTTTTTGACATATGAAATCGTAAAAAAACACGCGCACACACACACACACACGTGCACGCACACACACACATACACACACACGCCGATGCAGAAACGACTCCATGATACAAACAAAAACACACACACACACAGCAGAGGCCTGCTTTCGTTTTTTTTTTGCAGCCGCTGCACCTTCAACCAGCTTTCGTTAATACACACTCGACTGACAGCTCCCTTGTTGCCATGGCGACCCCCAACCTGTTGCCAACTGGTAGCTTCAGGAGCCTGGAACGCGGCTCCAAACCTTCGCGGTTCCTCCTCCTCTTCATTCCCCCCCCTCCGTCTCCGTACGTGTCGGCGCACACGTCGCCACTCCGGATCCATTCATTTGGACGCGGACCGGGCCGAACTCGCGGCATCCTTCATTACGCCAGCCTCCGTTCTGAAAGCGGCCAGCTCCGTGTTATTTATTCTGGGAAGATCAGATGGAGCCAACTCCAGGAAATTGCTTCGCCTAATTCATCATTCCCAAGCTGCTCTGTTCTAATTAAAATCACTGGGTATTCTATTCTCGGCGTCTGATTCTTCTTCCACTTACTATTATAATTTGTCTTGATAAAGGTTTCCGACACTGCAGCACAAAAAGGCTCTCTTGGCTTATTTGTACCAAATATTTTCAGTGTGACTGTTGTGTGAAAGGTCAATAAAAATAATCAGAAACTGTTTTTTTCTTCAGATTTACCATTTTTTCACCACAACCTGCGACTCCTGACTCCCAAGTGGGAGAAAATTTAAAAAAACCAGATAGTTTTTACAATTAGATACAACAAACTCAAGTTTTCAACAGTATTTTTAGTTTATTTCTGCAATATTTCCTTTAAATTTCTATAAAAATAACACTAAGAGTACAAGTAATGTTTTTAGAGCTGTTCTTAATCCATGTGCTTTGCATAATTTTCCATCCCACAAATAAAAAGCTAAATTGTTTGTCGATTTTAAATCCTAAAAATAAAAATAAAATTGTGCTTCTTTAAAAATAACACATTTCCTAAGTTCTACGTTATCTTTTTTTAAACAGTTGTGAGACATTTGCAGCTGGAAATGAGTTTTATTTGGCTGGTTTGAAAGTATAAATGATTCCTTAGGTTGCAAAAGTTGCAAACTCATGACTTAAATTAACTGTTTTCTTCCAGGTCTGTTCAAAATGTTCTTCCTGAACCACAAGGCCGGTGAAAATAAATTATTTCGTAGTCACAAGAGACCCAGAAATTTCCCCATAAAAAGATAAAATATACAAAAAATTATTTCAATTCAAATTATCAATTATCACAGTTTTACTGATTTATTTCAAGATTTAAACATTTTTTTTTTTTTATTGAACTGTTTTAATTAAGTTTCAAGTGCAAATATTTTGAAATAATATAAAAAAAACTTAAAAGTAACTTTTCAGCAAAATAAATGAGCTTCTTTGTTAGTTGATCATAAATTTATGAAGATATAAAAGTAAAAGCCCTAAATTTCAGTGGCTGATTTTTTCCCCACTTAAAACAGGAAAATATTTTGTTACAAGTGAAAAAAACAAGAATTATTTACTTTTCAGTCAGTTTTGTCTTAGTTCAAGTGTTTTAATATATTTTCACTCGAATCTAGACCAAAGGTTCTTGGTAAGACGTTGTGTCTTTTCGGTATTTCATGGACTTTTTACAGGACTTTTGTTCTGTTGTTTTACGTGATAAATCTGGACCGGCACCAGCGCGGTTCTCGTCATCCGGCCGTGTTGCAACATCCTTCCAGGAACAAAGTGAGCTTCTCAATCAGAGAGACGTTAAACACTTACAGCAGACTGGAAGGCTGTGCAGCCGGAGACGCTGTAATCCAACACCAAACATACATAACATGAGGAATGTGCTCACTTTCCATCTTTACATTTAGTTTCCAAGAAGCCAGAGTTCATTTTGGAGTCCAGTAGAAAAAAAAAAGTTTCTCAGGCGTCTTCAACACCCAGTAACTTATTTTCTGAGATATTTTTTTGTATGTACACATTTTTCTTTTATTCCTCCAATGAATTTAGACATTGAAAAGTCATTAAAACTAAAAGAATGAACCAAAAAATGTAGAAAATAAATGTTCCACTGGATTTTTGGGCTCGTTGTAACCAATAATCTGATCCATTCGTTAGTGATTTTCATAATTTCAACTAAACACAAACATAGTTTGAAAGAAAGAAAATAAATATTTGTGTTGGTCATAATTTTTGTATAGTTTTCTAATTTATTTAAGTTTTATGTCACGATACTGTTTTGATTTCTTTAAAACAAGCATTTTATTTTTTACTAATTTGTCTTCATGTTCAGTTCAAAAACACTTCATTAATCCTGAAGGAAATAAATGTTTTAACTCAAGAATAGTTGTGGATGATGATGGGATCTCCTGTAGCAGTCGGTATTGCAACAAATCTGAAGAGGCCTCTGACTAAAGATTGTTGCTGAGTTACTGTTTAATGATTATGATATATTTAATGATTACGACATGCTAACAACTCAATATTCTGGGACAGAGATGATATTTCACAGAAACACGTCCTGGATTTTGACTAGCTCTGCTAATCCACTTCGTTTGCTTTTGCAGCTTTTCTTTAAATCTCTGTCTGGCCGTATGGATGTTGGATATGATGTTTTGAACTTCCTCCTTTTCTCTAGTAACGACTCAACGGGAAAAAGAAACAAAAATCTACTGAAAAGGACAAATCAGAGCAGAAGAAGCAGAGCTACTCCAACGTGCTGCAATTCTAGAGATATGTCCTTAAAATCCTCACTTTTACCGCGATCGCAACACAATTTTCAAAAATGCTGTTCTACGTTACTCGTAGCGAGCATCTACTGCAGAAAAACTCCATCCAAACAGCTAACTAGCTAACTAGCTTTAGCCAAAGTAATTAGCATTTAGCTAAATAAATAAATGGCCAATGGAATTTAATAACGGATACAACATTTTACTTTGAAATAGTAATTTCAATGAAGTTTGTTTGTACAGCATATTTCACCAACAAAGTGTTTTCCATCCTAAAAATACAGAAATAAAAAGTAGAAACACCATAATTGAGAAACTAGTAAACATTAAACTTTGACGAGCGTCATCAATACACATCAATGCATGTTTCATTTGTTACGGTTTGCAAAAGCAACTTTAAACAGGGGGGTTTGTAGCCTGGATTTAAAGGAGCTCTGTGTTTCAGCTGTTTTGCAGTTTTCTGGACGTTTGATTCAGATTTGTGGCACAAATTGGGAGAAAGAAAAAGTTTCTTCCACTGTGAACTCATGTGAAGCAGATCCATACCGTCACACAGAGAAAGAGGATAAAACAACCCCCACGGATGAATGTTATGATGAGCGATCGTGTTCTCAGAGCGACGGGAAGCTGAGGGTGGATGAGTTCGAGGAAAA
Organism: Gambusia affinis; assembly: GCF_019740435.1. NCBI lineage: Eukaryota > Metazoa > Chordata > Actinopteri > Cyprinodontiformes > Poeciliidae > Gambusia > Gambusia affinis. The sequence continues at coordinate 25,095,701 of NC_057879.1, forward strand.
AGTCGGATGGACTTCTTAAAGCTATTAATACTAACGACAGTCCTGCAGTGAGCTGCGCCTTTTAACCCCCGTCTTACTGAAACATGGAGGAAAACCGATTAGCAAAACGCTTCAGATAGATGGAGAAAATCTAAACCCGCTGTGGGAAATACTATTTCAACATGGAGGAAACATGGATACATAAAGCATTTGGATAAATCAGCATGTATGCACAAAAACAAGCCACATCCATAATTATCTACTTACCTTTCACTGTAAAGATGTGACTGAAAAAATAACAGTTTCCTGACCAACGGAGCCGTGAAAACGTGAAACAGTGGTCGGTTTACGAGTTTGGTGTTTGTAGTTACACGACTCTGTAAGCTGAGGTACTTTTCCACCAAAATGAAAAGTTCACACTCGGCTTGCTAAAACACAGCCTGACCTAAACGGGCACCTCATTCATGTCTGTTAGCCACAATTAATCAGGATTTCACAATGTTGTTGAAAAACTTGGTTTAACCCAACGGTGTCCAAACTATCAACCTCAGGAGTCAACAACGTAAAATGATAAAATGTTTATTTTAATTCATTAACGAGAAAGGTTTTAACTCAGTAAAAATTTTAATGGTGCATTTTTTATTATTTTTAATATGAATCTGACGTACAATCGACGTCCCATTTCAAAAAACGATCTGTTGAGTTCATATCTCTATTCATCACATAATTTAGCACCAAAAGAACCTTTTTTAATTGAAAATATTTGTCTACATATAGTTTTGGATTATAAATTACAGTTCGCAAAATTAACTTCATCAAAAATGTTAATACAGTCGTACCACTATTTTTTACAATAGAAATGGTAGAAAGTCATTTTATTGTGATTTTATTTGCATTTTCCAAGTTTTACCTTTTCAAAAATAAACTCAACATACCGTATTTTAAAGAAATTAAGAGAGTTGTCATATTTTTGTACATTAAGGATTTGTGAATCACTGCAGAGTCAAAACATAACGAGGGTCATATTAAAACAAAGTCACACCATTTCCTCATTTTTAGAATATTTTCTATTTTTGTTGAACGCAATTTTGTTTTTTCAAGCACTAAGAACAGAATCCGGTCCCTTTTCCACAACTGAAAGTCATATTATTAGTGAAAATATAACTGGAAATGCAATTAGGCGGCAAATTAAATCATTCCAAGTGTCACCACATGATTTCAGTCATGTTGGGGTCTGGACTTTGACTAGACCATTGCAAAACCTTGGATTATTTTCTTTTTCAGCCATTCTGCAGTAGTTTTGATGCTGGGTTTGGGATCACTGGCAACTTGATGCATCACATCCAAACCTTTCCGCTTTGATTTCATCTGTCCAGATGTTTTGGTCAAGAAAAATTTACCCACTTCTCAGAAGAAAAAAAAAAGCGATGCAGATTTGAATCCAGGTAGGGATTTTTTTAAGTTTTTTTTGTTTGGTGGGTGCTTGGATGTGTTTGCTCACCTGCTCTTGTTTTTCCAGCCAGCGGTCCACCATGGGGTGGTTGGCGCTGAGCGACGACCTGGCCGTGTCTCTCTGAAACTCTCTCTGACTGGACCAGGTCCCGGCGTCCCTCGGCAGGCTGCGGTACGTGTCCAAACCTTTGCTCTACACAGAAAACAAAAGTTTTACCCCTAAAGTAGATGTGATTTATAGTAAGTCACCGGTTTAACACCAACCTTCCTCTCCAGGCTGTTTGTGCCCGAGGAATGGCGAGCCTTCAGGAAGCCGGCAGTGGTGGACCAGCGAGTCGGGTTCTTCCTGGACGGAGGCTCTTCGGTTTGGACCCGCAACTCCGAGGCGCTGAACGGCCCGTTGACGGTGATCAGGGCGGGGTCACTGCTGCGCCGGACGTGGAGAGGCATATCTGAAACACAGCAAAGATACGAAGTTAAATACATACTGGAGAAGTTAGAGAACTCATTTTATTCAGTACAGTGGAAAACAAAAGAGTTCAGAAAAAAAACGCATCCAAATTTTTCCTGCCGTCGTAAAGCTGCAACTTTTTAAAAATGTATAGTCTTTTTTACATATCTGTTGAAAATGTCTGTGAAAAATATTTTAGCTCCTAGAACTGGAAACAACCAATCAGAGCCAGAAGGCGGGTCCTAGTGCTGTCAATCACCCTCCGGTCCCAAACTTTTTTTTAAATAAAAGTTACATTTTGGAGCTCAGACTAAATTTTTCTTGTTTTATGCAAGTTAGAATCACAAGAACTAATTATACTTTGTAAAACAGGAGAAAGAGAATATTTATTCATTAATGTCTTCATTAATTATCTTTGTGATGGTCACACAAAAATATAAACTGTATTTGTCCATTTGGAAGATCCAACCAAGAAGTTAATCCTGCTTCAATATTTCCAAATAATGCTGTTTCCTCGTTAATTTTATGAGGTGCAGCACAACATGATGCTGCCACCTCCGTACTTTGCAGGTAGGATGGTACAATGGTGATTACGGTCCAACAGTTCCACTTTGGTTTAATCAGGCCACAGGACGTGTCTCCAAAAATGAAGATTTCTGTCCCTGTGGACATTTACTAACGGCAATCTGTTTTATTTTTCTTTTGGATTAATAAATAATAAATCTGTCCATGTCAACAAGGTCTCTCCAGCATCAGCGGCATTTTCTTTGGCTTTTGTTCTGAGGTTAATCTGCACGTTTTGGATCAGAACCAGTTCATCTCTGGGGCATTTTGATGATTGGACATTCCCATCATGTCTACACTTACCTATATTTGTTTGAACGGATGAACAAAACACCTTCCAGCTTCTGGAAATTGTTCCCAACTCTCTTCCTAACATCTTGTCTAATTTATTTTCACTTTTAGGCATCGTGTCTAACGAGAAACCAGGTGTGTCTTTAAAAAACAACCACAGGTGTGCCTAAAAACTTAACTCAAATCTGTCAGTTAGCCTAAGAGACGTTTTCCAGAGTTGAATTTCTTTTTCTAAGGTTAAAAATAAATCGAATGTCATATTTTTCTTTGCTCTTCTGGAACCTCGGACTGTATTTTGCTCAGTCATCAGTCATGGTCGATGAGACTGGAGGGCAGCATAATGAAGCTGCATCAATCGTGATCTTCTGGTAAATTAGAATGATTTATTCCTAAAGATTTTACTTCCTGTGTGGGAACAACATCACTTTGGTGATGGGCTTCCATTAAAACCTTCACTCCATCTAAAAGTCGCATCATGTGGGTCCGAATAATTAAATTATCCCAACAGGAACAGCAAACACAAGGCCGTTACAACAGCAGCAAAAATCTGCTGCTTCTCAGAAAACATCATAGAGACGGATAGTAAAACAACAAACGTTTTAAATAAAAAGTGCTGTCTTTTGGTAGCCAAGAGGTCCGGTTCCCAAGTTCTGCTGGGAAGCTGCTCACACAGGAAACACTGATCAGTGTACTGGGTCAGCAGTTCTGCAGCTCTGACTGAGTCCATCTGTGTGTTTGTGCTCCTGGCTGTTTATTTCCTCGTTCTCTCGTAAACTGATGAGTCCGGGCATCACTCTGTTTTTGTGTCGCAACACTTCCTGCTTTTGTTAAACTGTGTGTGTGTGCGTGCGTGTGCGTGTGTGTGCGTGCGTGAGTGCGTGTGTGTTGGTGGAATACTATGGATCCGTGAGGGTTTGTGAAACATTACTCAACTGTCCAATTGTAAATCTGTTCACTTGTTTGGACGTCTTTAAAGAAGCAGCAGACGTATCTGTTGATTCAGCACATCTGTGTGTGTTTGCAGCATATCTGCATGCGTGTGTGTGTATGTGTGTGTGTGTGAGCTTGTTTATGTTATCTAATAAGGACCTTTTCTAGTGTATTTATAATCTTTCTGGACCAAAGCCAGGTCCAGAACCCCTTTCTCATGTTTACTGATAAAATGTGATTTAACTTTTGGTTACGGTTCGTAGTTTAGGTTAAATTTGCTTTTTAGGCATAAATGTATACAAACAGTGAGCTTCATACTGCCTTGGTGTAGAAAATGTTTTAGCTGTTTTGACCCGACATTTTTTTAAATTTTACAATAAAAATGTAAAAACAGTTCTTTAATTACCTAAGGTGTTTTTGATATATAGATTACTTTTGATCAACTCTCCTTTCCCCTCTTTCTAAAACTTGTAACGAGTTATAAAAAAGTTATTTTTCTTGAGTTCTCACGTCCTATCAGTTATACTAAATTACTAAAGTAGTAATCGCTTTACCGTAAACTGGAGTATACAAACTCAAAAAAAAGTCCATTTGGTAAAAAACAACATATTTAGAGCAGTAATTAAACCATTACAGTACAAAAATATATAAATCTTCAGTTAAGAAAGTAAAAAATCCTTATTTATCTGTATGTTCTTCCCAGAACTCCTCAAATGGCAGTTTTTGCTCCATCTGATTCAAATTACTTTAAAAAATCTCCCATTAAGCACATTTTGCTATCCAATAATCAAAAATTAGACAAGAGATCAACCTAAAGCTTTATTGATAAGTAGAGCAGAAAGGCTGCAGTTTCAACATTTTGTTTAAACATATCCTTTGCCATGTTGTTGTCCAGCTCTCCAGTCTGGATTTCTTTGAACTGTGCAGGATTTCTGTCACATTAAAGGTCAGAAAAAAGCCTGGCATTTTAATGGACACCAACATTATCTAAATTATGCATATTTAGCCCTTTAACACAACCAAATCACCAAACAAAATTATTTTAGAAGCTGCCCGTAAGCTCTGATCAAAATTATCATTCTCTAAACATCTAAAACAGAAAAGCATGATTTATTACCGATATCTGGATGCAGTAAAACATGTCATTATGACGGGAAAGAGAAAAAAACAACAATACCAGGTGTAACTCCTTCAACTTCATCATAGTTCTTGCATGAGTTTTATTGAGTGATCTCTAAAACTTGATTTATTTTCAGTTTACAAACCCGCCGTCTCTGCAGTGAGCTCATCCGAGAATCTGGGCCAGCGAAGCCCAGAGACCAGCGACTGAAACTCCTGCAGCATAAATCAGTCACTCCGAGCCGTTCTCATTAGGAACTCGCTCAAAACGAAAATTAATCAAATCCCCTCTCTTCCGTGTCAGACATTTTGCTTAACACGTATTAAAATTCAGCTGATGAGACTCTGCGTAGTCAATTAGGCAGGGCTGGAATTTATTACGAAGACGGCTAAATTGGATGTAACCGGCAGGTGTAATTATGCCAAAGATCTCAGTTTCTTTCAGAAAAATTCACGTTCAGCATCTCGTCCAAAATGCAATTAGAACTGCAGTGACCAGACATCTGAATAGATGCTTTTAGATACTTTTGGTATCTTTAAATCATTCGTTACAGTTGCATAAAAATCTCCAACTTTAAAATTATTCTGAGGGAAGTAAACCTATGTTCATGTTGCAATAAGACATTTTTTTAAATAAATATGGTCCATTTTAGCACTTCTTAAAACTAAAGCTTTTGTTTTTTATTTAAGACTTTGCTTTTTAAAGTTGAGAGCTTTTTATTGGTAATCCATGACCTTAAAAAACAACGGCTCTTTTCTATCACTCTTCAAAATGGAAAAACAATAAGAAAACATGATGTTGAAAGAGCAACTAAACCCCAAATCAACTTTTATTCTGGGTATATAAACTGTATAAATAGAGCAGAATGGATGCTATCTTTAGATTTCTGTGTGAATTGACATTTTTGTTTAAATGTGTTTAATTCTGCGACATTCGCTCCAAAACTGTCTCAATGCTGCCCCCTTTGGGTTGAAAGGTCGCTAATGCTGTTGAGTTTTTCTATTGGCTACAGCTTGGTTGGCCCCCATACCGAGTCAGGAGTTCCTTTTTTTAGCTTTACACATGTATGATTTATTTGCAATGTGTTTCTATTAAACAAATGTATTTTTGAAATGTCAAATTGTGAAAAGGAAACGCAGCTACAGAAATGACAGAGCCGATAATAGGCCTGTCGGATAAACAATAAATCAATCAATGTACGATAAATTAAAACTATCAATGTCATTTTAATTATCGGCGTTATCGTCTCTTCCAGCCTTTTTCTCTTTCTGTTGATGACGCTAAATGAAAAAAGGCTCTCCACTGACCCTCCGTTCCTCATTTCCTTAGTGTAATGTCCAGCGCACACGACACCATCCTAGAGCTGTCAGCCAATTGTCGGCCCATCTTCAAAACCTGAGAGATTTAGCCGACAGAAATCCTAGGTATAACGGTTCGATCGGGTTCGATGTGCCGTGTGATGTCCAACAGTGGGCACAACATAATGGCTACAAGTCCAGCTAACTAATTTTAAAACCAGGCATTAATCAATGCTTTACTACAATCTCCCTGCAGTGCTTGTGGCTCTAGTGTCAGCGTAACGTCCTGACTGAATGAAAATCATTATAACCTATTTATGTCACGTTAACGAAGAACAGCTGAAAAGTTACTGGGTTCATCAACGTAGCGATTTCGCTCCAACTCCTCCCCTCGTCATTTCTATATTTTTTGCACGAAATGTTTTATAAACATTAATGTTGTTTCCACATATCATCTCCAATGTCCGCTGGACTTCAGGTTGCGCCGTGTCAGCTGTTTGGGATTCCCCTCTGTAATTTCCCCTCAGAAAGCGCGGAGCAGAATCCGGCTTTCTGATTGGCTACCTGTCACATTCAACAGGCTGCGTTAACGATCCCAGTGGGGAAAACCCCTGATTTAGATCGGAGCGGCCACAACGATCTACGTAACACACCACACACTACAGGATGATCACAAGAGACAATCTTAGAACGATCAACTTCTAAGATTGTCATAAGGGGAAAATGTAGGTGTGAACTAACGTGTAGTGTGAACTATTGCATCAGGTAGTCGATGTTCCATCTTCTCTATTTAAATCTAATGATTACTGAAGGGCAATATGGTTTACAGACTTCATAATCTGCACTCTTTTGGTTGAATGCAGTATTTATTTACACTTTGGTGTTTTTATTCAAGTACATTTTTATTAATGGAGACTGAGAATCCATTTTATTTTTGTTTTTGGTTGTTTTGTTTATTTTATCAGTTCCAGTGTTAAATGTTCTTTTGAAAATAAAGTGTATCTATCTTTGACAGGAAATCACATGCATTATTACGTCATTTCCATTAAATCAGTGTAAAAAGGTCTTCAAACAATATTATAGTTTATTGCAATAATTTTTGAGACAATTAATGGCTCAGCAAAATTTGTTATTGTGACAGGCCTGGCTGATAAAGCTCATAAATTATGGTGGCGATTTTCTGTAACGTTAAAGAGTCACAACAATGGCTGGTACTGAAACCCTCATTGCAACTTTCAGCAACAGTACCGTATTTATTTTTATCTGATATTGCGAAACTTTACCAGACACAAATGTTGACCTTTTTTCTCCCACAATATTTAAGTCCCCATATTTTCCCAACCTAGCAAACATTTGTGTTTATTGTGAGAAAGCAGTTGTCGATGCTCAATCTGTTTGAAAACCAGAGTTAGATAATAACTACTTACATTTACTCGAGTGACATTTTGGAAAAAATGTTTGTTTTTTTGCAGCACTGCATATTTTACTTTCAGTTAAGTAATTTTATTAAGAAGTATTTCTACTTTTACTTGAGTAAAATTCCTGGATTTTCTACCCACTGAATGAAAAACAAACCAAAATTTCACCAGACACAAAGCTGCAGTTTTCTTTAAAACTTTATACGTTTTTTAATAAAAGAAACTGATTTGGAAACATCGTTTGCCTGATTTTGTTATTTTTGTTGTTTATATGAATTACTGTCATTTTTGTTCTTAAAATACAAAAATTTCCACTTAACTTTATATTTAGGCCTTTCGGATTATGTCAATTTTAAATGTTAAATGACTGATAATTTGATCAGTTACTCAGTACTTGAGTAAACTTTTTACTAAATACTTTTTCACTCTTTCTTGGCTACTGTTTACTTTTACTTGAGTAAAAACATGTTGAAGTAGTGCTTCTCCTAACTGAGTATAATTTCTGGGTACTCTGCCCACCTCTGTTTAAAACAGCTACATTACCCATCATTCCTCTTGTTTTCCTCTTTGCCTTCTTGTTTGTTTCAGTTTAAATTTGTTTGCTTGATAGAAACTGAAACAATCGTCAGCAAAAGGCAGCTTCTTGTCGACACTCGTGGTAATTAGAGCCAAAGCAGTGACCCGACCGGGGGAAAACCACGGAGGTGAGCGTGCTCAGTGACAAATTTGATTTAGGAGGCTTTGGATTGAACCAATTAGCCACTTTGGCCGGGGATCAAACGGCTAACTGCGCCTGAAAAAAGTGGCCTCCTGTCCAATTACCTGAATTTATGAACAATGCTACAGCGTGGGGTTATAAGGTGATTTGTTGGGTTTACTGTATGCTGCTGTAGCTCCTGACATTTAACTCGATAAAGACGACAACATGGAGAATAAACGGTGAGAGGAATTGATCATTTAGAAGTAATGGCTTCGTTTCTAATTGCATCTACACACTCTCCTCCTCTGGTGACGGGACTCACTGGCGCGCAGCGCCGAAGGCGTGACTTCGATCTCGCTGGCGTTCTGGTAGGGCTGGAACGCCGAGGCGACGCTGCCGGCGCCGAGCTCTGCGGCGAACAGGTCCGGGCTCTGTGTCCCGGTGGAGCTGGCGCTGGTGCCGTCGCCGCCGTGATGGGGATCCTGCTCGTCGTAGACGGCGATCAGCTGCAGGAGGACAGAAGAACGGGAGTTAAGAAACGGCTTTACAGAACGATGGAGGAGAAAAAAATACAGATGGATGATGGATGAATGGATGATGGATGGATGGATGGATGGATGGATGGATGGATGGAAAAGAAAAGAGGAAGCTCCCCAGTAATTCTGAATCCTTCATGTAAACAAGAATTTTAATCTGAAATCAACGTCTGAGTTTAAATTCAAGTTAATGAAACTAAAAGAAAAAATAAATAAATCTCAAATATCTAAATACTCTAAAAGCACAAAAAGGTTTAAATAAACATTCAGTGGAAACTCAAACTCAAACTATTTACCTTTCCAATAAATAAATTTTTTTCTTACTAAATCAGATCTTGAGATGTTAGTGTTTCACTCTGAACTTGGTCCAATCAATACTCAGAAATTCTTCCATGTTTTTACGCTGAAATTAAAGCCTGGAATGAAATAAACTGTTTAGATATGGACAGCGTCAGAAGAAGACCCGGTGGTCCCATCGTAGCTGAAATGGATCAGGACCGCACACACAGCCTGGAGGAAAAAGGCGATTCTCTTTCAATGCGACTCTCCTCCATTACGTCCAATCGGATTCTCTTTTCGCCCAAAATGCTTCCACCATTTTTCTCTCCATCATCCTCCTGTTCCCAGCTCCTCTCCCTAACAGGTCTGATTAATTCCAGCCTCCGCAGAGCCACTTTATTAGATTAAAGATGAGATTCGTGGCGTCGCTCTGCGACAGGCCCAGCTGGCTCTACTTAAATGAGGAAGAAAATGAAAAACTCATCGAGAGTTTGCCAATTCAGACCTTCAGCTGTCCCTCGTGGTGAGATCTGATATAAAAGCCGAGGTTGATAATGTCAAAAGTTCATGCTGCGATGCAGAAAATATTATCCATAAAAGAAAGAAAGAAAAAGGCTGAATTTAAAGAAAAAAGTTCTCAAATATTTCATGGGGAACAGGAGAAATATACAAAACCTTCTGAGGCTAACGAGATGTCCTGGTTTCTCCTTTGAATTTCATTTACAGCTCAGTTTTCCTTTGGAGAGGCAGGTAGAGTGACAATCAGCATAGATAGGATGAAAAGAAAACCAAAACTGATAACCCACAACAATAAGTCAAAGCACCTTCATCCCAGAAAACACAAGTCAAGCAAAGAAGATCTCTGGATAACCGGGAGAGATTAGTAGTTTGGGAAACGTTCAGATGCTGCTATTCCTGCTCTCTATATCCCGAGAGTTCAAGCTCAACAAGCTCTGAAGATCAAATACCTTCAAAAAAAAGAAGAAAGTATTGTAAAAAGACAAAAATCTACACTTCTACTAATCTGGAAGCTAAAGTTTCCAGATTAGCTTAGCATTTAGCACCACTGCTAACTTTAAAAAAGGTTTAGATTTGAACAAGCTGTGAAGCTCCCACACCTTTATTATTTTTGAAAAAGAAAGAAAGCAGAGTAAAAGACAGCAATCTACTGATATCTACATTTTTGCCACTCCGCTCATCTGGAAGCTAACATTTAGCTTAGCGCTTCAGCACATCTGCTAACTTTGAAACTCTTATTTAGTTGCAGCTAATGTCCTTTGAATGTTGCCAATTTAAACAGCTGCCAAGAAGACAGAGAGGGAATCATGGATATAATAATTAGCTCACAGCTTAAAAGTCAGACTGACTTAAAATTATTTCAATAATAAACTGAAATCCATATTTTCTCAAGGTTAACATTTGACAAATACCTCAATTGGAGTTTATAAAACTTTAAAATATGAACAGTAGCAGAGATGTGGTCACAACCCACACTGATGGGCACATGGTTCAACCCCCAGCAGCAGTTTTCCGGTACATTAAACTTTCGTTGCAGCCACATTTAGTCCGATAGCCCGGGAGTTTTACAGCGTGCCGGACAGACTCCCCGATGAGCAGCAGCAGCTCTCCAGGGCACCCAAACATTTTTCCAATTAGCTCCTTTACATAAATGTGAACACATTTAGTTCAAATTAGCGAATTATGCAGCTTGAGGCTATACATGTAGACGCAGTGAAAGGTTGGGAGTGTGTGTGCACGAAGGAGGGAAACGGTAAAACTTAACAGTAAGCATGTTTGCTCAGGTGTGTGTGGTTCATGTTTTACTAACACACGTGGGAAAAAGCAGTAAAAAGGTTTCTCGTTGTCTCAGATTGTGTGTTTTTATGCGTGCAATATAAAACTTCCTGCATGTGTGACTGACAGAGGACTTCTACTCTTCCCTCATTAGAGCTCGACTCAGTCCAGAGGAGCTGAGTCAGGGAAACATTCCCTTCCCCGGACCTTTCCCTGAGGACGCCCCAGCCAGCCTGGAGTGCTGCTGCAGCCCATGTGGTCGCCATTACAAGGCAATCAGTTCAGCTGCAGTGCACTATATAGGAAAAATGTGTTCAGGCTGATCCGATCTGATCTCAATTAAAAGGCAAAAACAAAACAAAGAAAGCAGAAAACAAATCCAGCAAGCCTCATAAATTTCCTTACAAGTTATAAACCCTCTAAGAAGTCTGAAAGTTGCATTTTGAGACGTGTTTTTCATGTCTCAAAATCGTGTTTTTCATTCTGTGGCTGCAGAAAAAGCCCAAAGGGATCTGAAAAGTTTCTGCTTCATCCAATTTACTGCGACCAGAAAACATGCATTTAATTGTTTTCAACATAGTCTTCAACATGTGAGTGTTTGAGATAATTTTGCTTACAATATGCACACATTCAGATCACGACACGGCAATACATATTTTTCTAAAAGGAAAACAAAAGCTTGCTGCAGGGAAGCTGATAAGAAACAAATGTTGTAATGGTGATAAGTCCAGCAGTAAACACGCCTAAAGCCTTTCAGACCAGTCAGAAATAATTGTTCCTGTGCAGCATCAAGAGACGCTCCAAACTGCCTCTATGTTACACACAAGCAATAAGTAAAATGTTTCAATATTAAAAGCAGCTCTGCTCTCATTTTCTCCTGTTTTATTAGCGTGAACTGCAGCTGCATGGACTTTGAAGGTGTCTTTACCAACTCAGGTTCCTGCAGTGTTTCTGTACAGATGCAGATCTCTCAGAGAGTCGACTGCCATCGCTGTTTCTGTTAGACAGACAACTGCAACCTGAGCTTCTGATAAAAACATTAAGGGATTAACTCAGGCTCTTTTTAACCTCTGGATGCAGAATTAGACCAAACCATTGACTCTGATCACTTTATTTTTATTTCGGTCAACCTTTAAGAAGATCATTATCTGATATTTGGATAGAAACTTGGAAATGTGCTGGATTTACTTTCCACCAAAAGTGAGAAATATTATGGTGTACTGATAATAATGAAGAGTGATGCACAAGTAAAGACGAGATTAAATATTTTAGATTTTAGTGTCTTAATCTACTTGCTTATAAATCTTCTGTTTTTCATGCCGTTCGGCACACCCTGTGTTTGGTAGAGTGACTGCAGTCTGATTAACGGATGTAAACAACCAGGTTGCCATGACGATGCAACAACTTGCTCAAACGCTCGGCGACGTTCTGCAACACATTTCAGTCAAAGGAAGTCAAAAGATCTGAAATGATTTGGAAGTTTGAATGCCAGTTTCCCAGCTGCATTTTCTTTTGAATATTTTAGATCCACAAAAATGTGAATTTTCCACAAACTATTTTGAGTTTAGTGGAAAAAAACAAATCTCTGAATAATAAAACGCAAATAGTTGGGGGTCCACTCCACTGAATTTAAACAATTTACATCATCTTTGTTCATCTTTAATAGCAGTGTTTTTCCAACTCTTTTGCAAAATGACCAGACGAACGCTTCGACTGACAGCAGCTCCCTCCGGACTTCCTGTTTTATTTCAGGTGTTTTGTTCAGTGAACATTTGTCCATGAAACTGCTCCAACTCAGATCTAATGGCTGAGCTCTGTTGACAAGCATAACCCTGACCCTGCCACGGAAAAAAGCAGCGCACACACACACACACCCACGCACACACATACGTTTGCGTAGCTATCTTTGAGGGGACTTTCCATTGACTTCCATTCATTTCTACAGCCTTCCCCTTATCCTAACCCCAACCATTACATACCTAACCCAAACCAAAACTCAATTCACACCGTAGTCCTAAATCTGTCCCCTGACCCAAAAACAGTGTTTCCCCTTGTGGGGACCAGGCTTTGGTCCCCACAAGCAGCAGTGTGTCCCCACAAAGTAGTATATGTCAGTAAAATGGTCCCCACAAGGTATTAGAAACAAGCGCACCCCCCCCACACACACAGAGTGTGACAGCCAATCAGCAGGGCCGGTGCTACCTCAGGAAACCGACGTTGTGAACTAAGAAACAGGTGTTGATTGGCTCATGATGGTGTGATAACTAGGCTTAGAAAAAAAAACAAAGACTAATACAACTGAGTCTTTTACACTTTTCATTTCACACTTTCAAAGATGCAAACATGTTACCATAGCAACAAATGTGTAGTTAAGGAGTTTCGATGACGTACAATCCTTCAAAGCGATGAGCAAGCAAAGAGAGTCTAAAAGTCTGTTTGGTTCAACTTTTCTCCACTTTGCTGCTCAGAAATTCCTCTAAACTTCTTTCTTTTTAAAAAAAAAAAAAAAGAAAAGCATCAAACAATAATTGAAAAATAAACTACAATGGAAAGTGTGAGTCAGTCCACTTCTGTTGCAGCTCATAAATCATCATCCCAGCCGTGGCTCGCTCCAACAGTGAGCTGGCAGCCGGGCCGGCGAGAGGTGAGCGCGGGTCTCCCAAAGGGGAATTAATCCTCAGAGATTGGTGTTGGAGGGATGGGGTTGGACTCAGCCGGAGAAAAGTCGCAGCTTGCACCACATCAGCAACTACCCGCTTTTATTTCATCACAAACCACAGGGCTTATGAGGTACGGCCGTTAAAGAAATTACATCTGCCTCTGCTCTGCCTCAACCGTCTCTCGATGCTCAGCGACTGATTCGTTTTATTCGCTCGTCATTAAAAACTGCAATTTCACACAAACTGACAGAAGTGGTTTCCCCTCGTGTCAAGCTTTATGTTGGTTTATATTGTAATTGTAAATGGCAGATGAAGAGGACATAAAATCAAGAGAGGACTGCTGGTTTCAAGAGGGAACATTTTTCCCGTCATTTACAATTTAAATAAAATGTTGATTGGAGTCACAAGATAGAAATTAAAGCCTGTTTCCATTTAAATGGCTGGAGTAATAGTTATTGTATCTAGAATAAAACAACTGATTGGAAATGGGTTGGGTCTTTGTTGCCAAATTAATTATAGGTAAAACTTTCCATGAAATAACTTTGTGGCTAAATCTACTTCATTTATGTTCACAGGAGTAAAAAGGGAGCTGCATATAATATTACTGCAATATAATCTAACGTAAACAGTCATTTGAAGGGTAAACACAGAAATTTGGTGCGTTTGGCCTGCAGTTTGTCAAGTATCTGCATGATAAACACACACACTCGAGTCCCAATGAACCCAGTAAGAGCGTTAATGCCAGACAAAATACACCGCATTTGAGAAATTATGTTTTACTGGAAAATAAGAATAAAGTAAACATGGATAATTCATCATATAAAAAGTCTCATAAAAGTCTCGACTGAAGCAGCAGGAAATAAATCTAAACTGTTTAGGGTCTACACGAGCATTTTTGCAGTTCTGTTAGCAGGGGTCTCAAACTCCAGTCCTCGAGGGCCGCAGTCCTGCAGTTTTTAGATGTGCCACAGGTACAAAACACTGGAATGAAATGGCTTAATTACCTCCACCTTGTGCAGATCAGTTCTCCAGAGCCTTAATTATTCTATTCAGGTGTGGTGCAGCAGAGGCACATCTAAAAGTTGCAGGACTGCAGCCCTCGAGGACTGGAGTTTGAGACCCCTGAGTTAGAGGATTCGTCTGTGAAACATAGATCCAGATTTTTTTTTTTTCATAGACCATGCCTAAAGATTTTGCTTTGGAAGCTGAAATATGAAGGCTCAACCTTATTTGACACCCTATTGGCTGCCATTTGCAAAGCAGCCAATCCACAAGCGGGATTTATTTCCTTGCTGCTGATTGGTTGTACCCACAAGAGCAGGGGTGGGCAATCCTGGTCCTGGAGGGCCGGTCTCCTGCAACTTTTAGATGTATCTCTACTTCAACACACCTGAGTCAAATAATGAGGTCAATAGCAGGACTCTGGAGAACCTGACTGTTCTCTGGGAGGTGATTCAGCTGTTGGATTCAGGTGTGTTGGACCAGGGAGATATCTAAGAGTTGCAGGACACCGGCCCTCCAGGACCAGGATTGCCCACCCCTGCACAAGAGTGAAGATATTAGCTTCTGTGGTTGCACTAGCAAAATTTCTACTCTTTCTACTCATTAATGCATTATAATATACATGTCTAAGTGTATTTGAAGTATTAAACATTTGTTCTGTGATTTCACTATTGTTTTATGACATTTTTGCAATTAAAAATTGCTAATTTTGATTTGCCACGTTAGAAAAACTTCCATGAAAATTCGCTATATTTTTCTTCATTTAACTCTGTTGAAAAAATTATAAACATCTTTAATTTTTAAATAACTTAACAACAGTTCCTAGCCTTATTCATCATAAACTACAACATGAAATCAAGCAAGGCTGCAGCAGCAGAGGAAATACTGCCCCTGCAGGTGGAGATTAGCATCACGTAAACCCGATGTTTTTTTCTTACCATTTCAGTGGAAAATTTATAATAAACTTGCAATTATGCATTAGCGTGTAAATTGTGTGAAACTGTTGGTTTTGCATAAATTTCAGAGAAATTCAAATAAGTACGTGAATCCCAAAGGTCCACTGTTTAGTAAAATACATAATATAAAATGGGATCCAGGGAAAAGATGCATTATTGTCATGTTATTTGTCCATATTTATTTTTGTATCTACATTTTCTTTTTTTATACATATATATATTTTTTCTTTTAACATAAATTTTATCATCATTATCTCTATTATTGACCAAAAACAGCTGTGTGGCAGAGATTACCTTACAGCACAAATCTGTAATTTACATACTTGTAAAAAGCTTTAAAATATATTATTGGGATTACTTATGGTCGATCAACACAAAGTAGCACCTATCTGTGAAGTGGAATGGTAAACCTTTTGCATTTAACTCCTCATATAATAAGAAAAGTATTCTAAGATTCAGAATTTAATGTCCCTGTTCATCCTCTCCCACCCAGCTGTACCTGCAGATTAACAAAAACAACTTAATGCCTAAGAGTGAAAAAAACAGAAGGATGTCAGCAAAACAACAGCCACAGCCACATTTTGGCCTACGCAGCGTTTTGAAACAAAGCATCTTTCCCAGACTCTCCTCATTCGTCGGGACGGTGCAGGCTGTAACATTTTCCTTGGTGAAGTGTGAAGCAGTAGCGGGCCTTCACCCAAAATGACAGACTTCAAAACATGGAGGAAACAGGTTCCACAACCAAAAACCACTGAAACACAGACAGGCAGTGACCAGCGTTACTCCTGGGTCAGAACACCACAATGTTTATGCTGGGAGTCGGGTTTTAAATAGAGATATACGGCAATGTGGGCAGGAGATGGACGGACCAGAAATAATTTCCTAAAGGCAACCTGAAACATCAGAAGACAAAATACTGATGTTTTAGTAGATTATGTTTCCTTCGCCACAGTTCAAACCAATAAAACTTGGCATTTTTTATTCGGTAAGGATTTATTGTTCCAACACAAAGACAGAAATGATCAGATTTCTTTGCTTTTTTAAATTAGAGGGGAATTCTACAAATTCAGTGGAAGAACGGAGCTGAAGATCTGGTGCTTTGGATTTGTCCATGTGTAGGTCTATAATACGAATACAAACAATTCACACACTTACGATTGGCAATTAATGGTTTATTAGATTAAAATGAGCTTCATTCAGTTAAATACCTTCTACCATCTTTCAGTTTTGTAGTGTAACCGCCATCCAACAGAGGGCGCCACTGGTCATCCCTAAGCAGCGTCAGCTTTCAGAAAACATCCTTTTCCGATAAAGCGTATAGTTACACTGGCTTAGGTAAACTTGAGCCATATAGTTAGTTTCTGTAGGTTATTTTTGTCCTCATAAAAGCTGCACTTGGTCTGGTGGTGTTTAAAATAAGAAAATAAACATTTTATTGTTTTTGTTTTTGCTTGTTTTTTTTAAATGCAGCATTTAGCGAATTTAAACCAGGTGAAGCTAAAACTGGGCCAAAAGAAAGTTTTTGAAAAAAAAAAAAAAATGGTTACAGATAAAGTTGTTTTTTTAAATTAAATGCAAAATGGATTTAAATTTTGTACAGTTTTGGCTTACTTACTGCTCTGAATATCTTTTTTTTGAGTCAGTTTATTCCAGTTAATCAATACTAAATTGGTTGACGATTATTTCAACAATCGATTCATCCCAATTAATTTGATCGATTGTTTTAGCCCTAGCTGTTTTTCTTAGAGTAATTTGAATAATAAATTGAACTTAGTGCACTGTTTGATAACCAGGACCAGTTGGAATCTGTGACTGGATTGAAATGACTCAAGAAAACATTTGTTGTGAAATGAAAATATATAAAGCTGAATTGAATTTAATTGAATTTTTGGGATAAATGGTTTTATTCTTGGATTAGTGGATGGCTTTATCAACGGCTTTATGAATGAGTGAATGTAGTTTGAGATTAAGGGAGGATCCCTGGATGTATGGACGGAGAATTTAAGATATTTTAGCATATCTCAGACACCTCCTCAGACATCTTTCTCATGTTCAAGTTTGACCAACGTAAAGCCCAAAGGCCTTACAGCAGAACAAAATGTTTTTACTTTGCTAGCCACGGTTTTGGTATTGTAACTGATACATGTAATATCTATGGTACATGTCAAGAAAAAGCCTTTTTTCCAGCACATTAAGTTCCATCTTTTGGGAAGTCTGCACCTCAAATGAAAACACTCATAAAACATGTGTTGAAAGTTAGAAAATCTCACTATTTTAAGCAAAGAATTGGCCGTCTTCCTTATTGGACCTCTCCATTAATGCTCGTAAAAAAAACATTTGACATAACCAGAGCAGCCATTCTCATAGACTGGCGCAGAAAAGCAGCCTAACATTGTGACATGTTTGGAAAGTTTCCCATGGATGTGGAAAGGTTTTCTTCTGCGCTTCATGAAACAGAAACAAGCAGTTTGGCTTGGAATAAAGACAGACTGCTGGTTCAAATCCAAGACCTCAGAGGTGAGCCAGTAGAGAGACGGCCAGGTTCTCAGAATTTAAGAAAAATAAATTTAAAAAAAAATAAAAAATACCTACACCTCCATCCAAGAGTTTTAACTGTCAACCATAAGAACTGACATCGACTTCTCTTATCACGTTTTCCTCATCTAACACATTTCCCGAAGCACTAATGCTCTTTTTAATCCAAGTTTTATTCATTTCACTCCAGCAATGAATAAAAAATCCATTTGAAATTAGATCTTGCTAGAGCACCATCATTTTGTTGCCCATTACGCTCACAGTCGAGATAAATTCAAATCAATTCAGAAAGACTTATCTACAAGTTTCAGAGGGATACACTTCAGAGTTTTACTGGCACTAGAAAGATAATCTACGCAACAACACGCAAGTATAATTACCAAAATGTTATTTGCCCATATTTTTGCAATATCCACAACACAAGTTGTTTCAAATTTTGCCAACTTTTATTGAAAAAGCACCAACCTAAAGTCTAAAGGTGACATTTGGTGTGTCTAAAGTTAGCTGAAGGCGGTGGAAGAGCAGCGCAACCCCAAACTCCCACAGAGACTGTTCCAGAGCAGAGCAGACAGAGACCTTGACCTCTGCGAGTTCACACAGAAACTCAAAGTAAGACGAAGAAAGAGGATGAGGAAGAAGAGGACACAGCTCAAATGAAGGAGACTTAGAAGAGACATTACACAGGTATGAGAGCACCTTTTCAGTAACTTTGCAGACAAACTTTGGTGGTGTTCAGTTCAAATCTGTCTCTGCCTTTGAAGGGGATCTATTATGCCAAATGTAAATTTTCCATAACAGATCCCCCAAAATGGAAGTTTTTTGTTTTTTTTTTACTTCCATTTGAGTCTCTACTGTTTCTAAAAACAGCCCAAGCGTTAAAAAATAAAAGACAGCCAGTTGTTTTCTGGCAATACGTAAAAAATTTTTTTGGGTGTCTGGAAAATGAGCCGTTTCAAAGTCCTTCACAATGAAACTTCACAAGTCAGCAGACAATGCTCGTTACCTAGCAACCCCAGCAGAATTCCACCCGTTACCTAGCAACCCCGGCAGAGTTTCAGACGCTTAGTCAGCTGGTTTTTGCTGCTGTATGAACTATACAATGGCTGCTGAATTAAAGAACAAAAACTGTTTTGTTGTTGACTTAACATCCAGAAACCACTTGCAATCAATCAATCAACTTTATCTATACCATTGAGTAGGTTTGGTTACAGTAAGGCGAGTCAGTTTTCTTGACAGGAAACTTTATGTCGTCACAACAATAAATATAAATAGAAAATGACTCAAAATGGCCCTGTGCTCAAAACTTTTGAAATATTAAGAACCATAAAAACAGCAAATGACAAAATGTAAAAATAAAAGACCTAAATACAGTATCAATATTAGGGCTAGCTTAAAAAAACAACAAAAAATTTAATTAAATTAAAACTATGCCAAAACTTGCTGCATTGTTGTTGGTTGTGCAGGAGGCTCCACTTCTGCTTTTCAAAGATGTACAGTTCTATAATACTTGATAAATGTTGAGGTGGGAGGCGTGGCTAGTAGCAGCTTATTTGGATTTAAAGTGACATGACGCCCTAAACGTTTCATAATGAAATGAGTAGACAGAAATCTCATTATGCAAGAATGATTTAGTGTCAAAACACGTAACAAACATACTCTGTATATAATAAGTCATCTTTAATATCTGTCTGAAAGCGCATCAACATATGTATTGAAGCAGCTGTTGGGGCCAAAATGAGACGTTGTGGGAAAATGTACCTTTTGTTCCAGATGATGGAGAACATGTTGGGAAACACGAACAGCCTGAGTCAAGGCCAAAGTGAAAAAATGAAAATCAGACGGCGCGGCCACGCAGTGTAAGAGAGAGAGAGGCTCTGAATGTAATTTAATCCCCAGAACGAGAGTCGTACTGAGTGGTGACTCAAGTCCCTTGTTAGATATTTCTCTGGTTTTATAACCGAGATTTACAGCGAGACCTTGGGCTGCGAAGCGAACGAGAAGACACGACGAGTTAGAGAAGTGGGAAAAGCTGGACACAGGAAGATGTTTACTGTGATAAACTCACATCTTCTCTTTTCTTTTCTGTTTCTCCTTTTGCCTAGAAGCTGCAGCGTCTAGAACAGGTTTTACTTTCTAACTGGGTTCCTTCACGTTCTCTACTTCACTATAGAAGATTCAAACTTCCAACTTTCCAGAGTTTAGATTCAATTCAAGCTGCAAAACATTGAGTTATTACACTTACTATGATTTAAAGAGATTATTTTAGCAGGCTTTAGGGAAGGAAAAATGTGTAAAACTGGATCATGTTCAGATCCAAAGACCAGGATGAAAAAGAGTAAAGAAAGAAGGGATGGCAGGCAGAAGCAAGGAAAGCATGAAGAGAAGATTAAAAGAAAGAAAGACAGAAAGAGGAAAGAGAGAAAGGATAAAAGAAAGGAAATCAGGGAAGAATAAAAGGAAAGCAAGAAAGAATAAAGGAAGGAAGGAAAAAAGAAAGAAAGGATACACCAAAGGAAGAGAAGTCGTGGTCCGATCCGAGGACTGAGATGAAACATGAAGAAAGAAGAGAAAGACAAAATGGAGGATAAGACAGAAAAAGGAATGAAAAGAATGAAAAAAGAAAGGAAGATATGAACAAAGGAAGGATTAAGGGAAAGAAGAATAACAAGGAAAGAAAGAAGCACTAAAGGAAGGAAAAGGACAGATGGAAGGATGAAATGATATTTATATTAAATGTAAATATATGCAGCAAAAACGTCACTCAGGTGATTTTGGTTGCTTGAATTAGTTGCTTCCAATATCAAGCAGAATTAGTTTGACTTTTTACTGTCCTGGACATTAAAACAGCAGATATGATGCTGGAGGCTCTTCCAGCGAGTGAAAAGTGGGTTTAATTCAAGTTGGATGAAGTAGAGCAGACAGTAAATCCACCGCAGGGCAGAGAAACACAGAGAAAATGTTCCAGTGGGCTGAACCGTCATATTGCATCATGAACCCGGAGGAGCTGTCGTCTGCTGTGATCGGTGGAGGCAAAGTGCCGCCGCAGCCGTGAGAGCAGGTTTGTTTCCCACTGAGCCAATACAAACCGGAGATAAATGCACTCAGGTTACTGTGGGGTTTATTCAGAACAGAAGCTTCATTAAATCAGCAGCATTCACAGAGACTCTGCTTCAAAACAGAAAATAAATCACACCTGACAAACAACTAAATCTGCCGGATCTTCTTTGTTTTGGTGGATTTCTTTATGCAATAGCTGGAATTCAGAGCAACAACCTTATAAAACTACACATAATCTAAACACATCTAATGAAAGTGAAACATAATTCGATACTATTTCAGCATTTTATTGTTTGAAAAACAGTTGCAGCTGGAAAAAATTGAAGATTTTGCTGCCATTAAGCATTACTTTAGTGTAATTCTGGTAACTTTTGATTTCATCAGGTTTCATTTCAAGCTCAGATAAAAATGAACATATTTGAAATAATTGTAAAATCCTTCACTTAAAAAGCAATGTTTAGTATTTTTGAAATATAAATTGTTACTTTTATTATTTTCACAATGGTAACACAAAATATCATGATAAAACTCTTTGAGTCCATGCTAACCACCTGAAATGAGAGTCCAAAACAACAACAAAAAAAACCTTTAAAAACCTTTCCTACATGTGGAAATATAGAACTAGATAACTTCTACTGTACGATTTATTTTAAGAAGAAAACATTCACCATTAGGGTCATTTAATGGGTAATTAATCGGTATGTTTTTGCCGCCTGCTGGCTCTGCAAAGGTACATTAGTTCTTTATTTTGCATTTCTGTCTGCTAGAAACTAATGCATATAATTCATATAAGTCATAAATGTCAATTAATAAGTTAAAAATGTTGTTTCCATTGAAAAGTATCTTCTTTTTAAAATCTATAGGCAGCGTTTGCTGGGTTTTACCATTAAAACACTTCACTTTGAATAAATCTGAAGGTTTGTCAAGTATAACCTACTTAGACAGCTCTGCACAGAGAGCACCTTAACAAAGTCTACCTTGCTTTCATTTTATTAATTTTGGCAGCTTGCACTGATCTCCAGGCAGTATTTATAGTGCATGCAGATGTGATTGAAAAACAGAGCAGCTTTTTCTCTAAATTAATGAAAAAGACACAATCTCTGCGTGTCTGAGAGCGTGATGAGTTGGCTGGGGTGAAAGGGTTGTTAGCTTGCACGCTAATGAGCGCCATACATCACCCTGTATCTGTGCTAGTCACACGTAGGGCTAAATTTAGTCATTTAGTTTCCATTACCTGTTTTCTGAGGGAGTAATCAACACTTAGTAGGCGACAGCGCTGCTGCAGATGTTGTGCGGTGTGCAGCGCTGATTTGTGGATGCTTGGGATACTTTGTGTAATTAAGGAAGCACAACTGCACACAAGCATATGGACCTAATGGCTCCAGGCACAAAATGGAAGTCCTCACCTTGAGATCAGGTCAAAGTAAGACTTCAAACTTGTTTCTGTTAATGAGTTTATTCAAGAGAAAAACGTTTCCAAACCTACCTGGTCCTATGTGAGAAAGTAAGATCATAAATAGGGCTGAAACTAGATTACTTTAGTAATCGATTACTCTCACATTAAAATAATTGACACATCAGATTTTTGCAACACTACAAATCCAAGACTTCTAGCCAGTTTCGTTATAAAACCATATCTGTTCAGCCTTTTTCCGGCTGCCCAATTCATTTTTCATATTTACTACACTAACTGGTGACTGCAGCTGCTGAGCTACATTCACGCACCACACAAATTAGTCCAAATCCGCTTTTTCTGTCCACATGCGACGCATCTGACTTTTTTTCACCGTAGTCTGAACGGCCCAATTTGATCTCTTAGCTCCAAAAAATATCTGTACTGCTTCCATATGAAAACATATATAATCGTTTTCAAAGCGTTTGCAGTCTAAACAGGCATGTCACATTTTATTCTGCTTTTATGTCATGGATGTGAGACATGCGTCATAATTCTGCACCAGAAAAAGCGAAACGCAGTAAACCAGGACCTAAACATCAGCTAAAAGTTAAAGCTGACTTATGAAAGACGTCTGTGTCAGAGACTGAATGCCAACCTCATAAGAACATGTATATTTATCATATTAACTCTGACAAAATGCAGATAATGGGCTGCACAGTGGCACAGTTGGTAGAGCTGTTGCCTTGCAGCAAGAAGGTCCTGGGTTCGATTCCCGGCCCGGGGTATTTCTGCATGGAGTTTGCATGTTCTCCCTGTGCATGGTGGGTTCTCTCCGGGTTCTCCGGCTTCCTCCCACAGTCCAAAAACACGACTGTCAGGTTAATTGGTTTCTCTAAATTCTCCCTAGGTGTGAGTGTGAATGGTTGTTTGTCTTGTTTGTCTTTGTGTTGCCCTGCGACAGACTGGCGACCTGTCCAGGGTGACCCCGCCTCTCGCCCGGAACGTAGCTGGGGAGGAACCAGCAACCCTCCTGACCCCATTAAGGGACGAAGGGTGTAAAGAAAATGGATGGATGGATGGAAAATGCAGATAATGTGGATGTACGACCTTGGACATATACACATGGATTAAATTAGATTAAATTGGATTAAATTAGCTGATCAAGGCAAGTTCAAGCAAAAATAATAAATAGATAAGAAACAGGGAAGGAGGGGAAGAGGTTAGATGGGGAGTGAAGGGGAGTGAAGAGGGCGAAGAGGTTTTCCTAATTCTCAGTAAGAGTCTGGACGGAGACCAACTGTGCTCTAAAGCGAGCGATTTCTTCACAGATTCTGGCTGTGACACTCAGAACATGGAGAACTGGACAGCTTCTCTTCTCTCCTTGCCGGGAATCATTCTGTCACTGTCCTGGCCTGGAAAACGCGCCGCGACTGTGTCTCGAGAGCAGATCTATGCGTGAGTGCGAGTGTAGCAACACAGCTGGCATGGCTCAGCCTGGCTCGAGTGACAGGGCCAGTTTTTGTTGCACAACAAGACAGCCATCAGGCCAGAGTGAACTGCTCTTTTTATAGCGAGAAATAAACTGGATTAGAGGCTGTGGGAAAACGGAGGCAGAAGAGCCTGGAAGTAACATTTTCTGTTAGACGTCAGCTAACAAAAGCCCAAGGAACACGACGCGTTCTTCCTGAGTTCATATGCATCAGGTGACTCAATTTTTATTTGAACATACATTTAATGTTTTAGGAATTTTGAGAGTAAAGTTTAAACAAAACAATCAGAGAGAGCTTATTTTAAAGTCAGTGACTTAATGGACTAAATGACTTTGATTTTATTTATAAACTGATGATTGAAATGAAACACTAAAATGCCAGTAAGATCAAGATATTTATTGTCATTTGGGCTGTAAGGTTATATTACCATAAATGTAAATAATGTAATTAAAGTTCAAACATAAGGAACTGTACAAATAGACAGCTCATTAGCCATGACGTTTAAAACTGGCGTCCCTCAGGGCTGTGTGTTTAGTCCTGTAATAAACCAACAAAAACACATATGACACAACTGTGTTCGAAAAATAACAAAAATACTTCAAAACACCAGGCCTTATAACTAAATGGCACTTTACTATTTGAAAACAAAATATTTGCTAATAGGGAGAGGAGAATGTAAATCAATTGGTTCTTGCTTATATACGAGTCACTCTCTGAAAGAATCACCTGAGTCTTTCAAATGACTCATATTTTCCAAAAAAAGAAGAACTCAGACTCTATAGATAGGAAGTAAATTCACATTTCAGGGGAAATGTTTCCCTAGATCTTGTAGAAAGTGCCAACCTAAGCAGTGGAAAAGAGTGCAGCTTGGGTTCCCCTTCCTGAAGCCACTAAAGAGGCCTGCATCTGACCCAGCAGCTGCTACTGTGTTTCTACAAATGTTTCTGTTAGAGGTATTCTCTTAAACCACCCTGGTTCGGGTCAGGCGCTGCACAAGAGGAAAAAAACACACCATAGAGGGTTATTAAATGGGAAAAGAACATCAGCAACCTACAGCTTTTCTCTCTAACAAACATACACAGAGCCTGAGGCCTGCAGAAAGCTGCAAACATGACAGAGGATTCAGCTCACCCCGGTAGCCACATGTTTACTCTGCTGCCTTCTGGGAGACACTCTGGGTCTATTTGGAGCTGCAACTCTTAACTCCTGCTCAGTTTCATCCAGGTGGTATAAAAGAAGATAAGTCTCAACGGAAAACTGCAACATCACAGCTAAGTGCAATAACTTCATCCTGTGGGTATTGTGAAATACACTGACTCTGCAGTATCTATTTATTATGCTGCTAGCAGATTATTGCACAAGTTACATGGTCTTACTTGCACTTGTTCTCACTTTGTGTTTTTTGTGACTTTTATCCTTTTTATGCTATTAAGACCTGAACTGCACAGAGCAAGAAAATGTTTAAAAAAATGTAAAATGTTTTTTACTGGCAGGTCAAACATTGAAAAACAATAAGAAAAAAAAAGGTTTTTCCAGTTCTTTATTCCTTTACTACAAAATTGAGAAGTAGTTTGTAAATCCTTCATTTAAGACAAAATCTGCAACCAAGTTCACACATTTAAAACTTGCATTATTGCATAGAAAATCAAAAAAGAAACTTGGAAAACAACCAGAAACTGGTCTCTTTTGGTGAAAGCATGATCAGTGTTGGCTGGCTGGCAATGGACTAAAAAAACGTATGAATGCACAATCGGACAGGTGAATAAAAGATGGATGGTGGGGTGACAGATGAACGGACTGACAGATGCCTGGACGAAGAGAAAAACACATGGTAGACAAACGGATGAAAGAATGGATGGATAAACTGACAAATGGAAACAACTTAAGGGCGACAGGATAAGGAATAAACTCTGGGAAAATAATTTTCTTCCTGTAAATTTTTCCTTTCTTGACCCAATCCAGACGTTGAAACTAGTTTTCCAGACCGTGGAGAAACCATTGTTAGATCTGCACCTCCTGTCCTTACAATCACTTAGAAACACCTGAAAACATCTGAGCAGAAAGTTTGGGTCAACATTTCATCTCTCTGATGAGACTTAGTGAAACGCGTTTTTACACGATGCCAGCTGAACAATTTCAGGTTAAACTTTATTTCACTGACTTCAGCTTTTCCAACCATCTACGCTCTTTACCTTGAAACTATCTCAACAATCCCCCTGGAGAAGTATATGTAGCACTCAGCTGTGGTTAAACATGCTGACGGATGGAAATCCTGGGGTCATTCCGGCATCGTATTGCAGCTACATGCGTCCTGTAATCAAAAGCAACAACAATAATCGCCGATAATAGCTTTCACAGACTGCCACATGATATAGTCATGTAAATACGCCACGATCAATTTCCAAAACCGCACCGCGGTGATTGTTACTCTGAAGGCTTTATTAAAGAAAACTTGCAGAGCAACTAATAGTGCTGGTACCATAAATCTAGAGAGGATTTGTAAAAAAAGCAGCACCAATGGAAACATAAGCGCTAATACCAGACATGTTAACTCCTGTGAAAAACGCAGAACCACTCTGCTGCGCAGTGTATATGGAAAACATTGCCTCCCTGCAAATCATCTGAGTTTATATCCATTTAAGTCTGGCCAAGGGTTTTAAATCTCAACTTGTGGAAATGACCCAGATTTACTGTCTTTTTCCAGCCAGGCGGACGACTCAGAAGCTCAGCTGTAATTAAGGGCCAAGGGAGCACCTCAGGAGTGACAGCCACTTAATGAGAAATTAGAGTTTTGCTTACGCTTTCAGAAAAACCTGAGTCCATTTCATAGTAATTACATCTCAAATGGTTTGATTGCTCCTAATATGGATTAAGAAATACTACGACTAAAATAGCAAATGATGAAGCCAGCTGGGATTTTACTGCCATATGAGAGAGCAACATGCAGAACACACACAGATAAAGTTCAGATAAATGATTGTGGTTACATAAATATGCCATTCTGGTAATTTATCCCAAATTACTGAATAAATCACTGGTTTTCTATCAACTATGCTGCAGTTACTCCCATCGGTCCAAGAGAAACACAAAGCAGGACTTAGTTCAGGTTCTGTAAGGTCAATAAGGATTTCTTTTCCCACTGGATTAGTTTGGACAGTTCGTTACCCTAAAAGGAAATCAGGGAAGAGAAATCCCAAACAGCACACTGACTGCATCCTTCAGTGGGGTAATAACTGGAAACATAATGTGAAATAAATGTTGAAAGAGTGACATAAAGAAAACACTTACATACAATGTGACTGGCTACCACTGCTGAAGTTGGTATTTGATTTGTAGCTCTAGCTATGCAGCTAAGCTAAAGAGCTGTTTCTTTAGGTTCAACAGATTTCTCCATGTCAACATTCAATACTTTCACCAGAGTAAAAATCTCCATCCTTTGAATGAATGGTTTGAAGAACAAATGTATGGACAAGTAATTGGATGAGCAAACGTACAAATGGATGGTCAAATGGACCAACAAGCGGACAGACGGGTGGACAAATGGACCGACAAAGAAGCAGGTAAGTGAACCAATAAATGGATGAACAGGTGGACAAATGGACAAACAGACTAACCTACAAGTGGACAAATGGACCAAAAAGCGATCAGTGTGGAGCAATAAACGAATGGACAGATGGACAACTGGACCAACAAACAGCAAATGGTGGTTGATTAACAAGAGGACAGACTGACATACAGACAGACAAATGGATGAATTAAGAGGAAATAGACAGACAAGCAGAAAGAAAAAGGGATGGAAGGGAAAAACAGAGGGGCGGACGGACGGACAAACAGACAACCAAAGACTGAATACAGACCAAGTAGGAATCCTGGGATCTGGACTGCATTGGGCCGACTCCTGATCAAAATCTAAAATAGTTGGCCTGACAAAAACTAATTTCTGAAATGAACTGATCTTTAAAAGTCAATTTCAGACACATTCAGCGCTTATAACAAAACAAACTAAAGACTATTTTTAGAACCTTTTCTACATCAAACTCCACTCTTACGTCGAGTGAAGCATGAAAACCACGCAGTGACTGCTGCCTCAACCTTTAAAGAGGCATTCTTGAATCACACCAGCAGCCGTTTAGACTATTGTTGGCACCAAGTGGAAAACCCAGATTCCTGCAGGCAGCAGAGACTTTCTTTTCACTCTGAATATTGCCCTTGCAGATTAAGAGCGGTTCCTCTGAGTAAGAGAGAGTGGATTTAAGGTGTGATGGTATTAGCCTTGCTAGTTTAGGCTTTAATCCAAGCCGAGGTGGAACGCATGTGAAGGTTTGGCACATCTATCTCTCACAGTCGTGAACACACAAAAGTTGGCTTCTACCTTATAAGTACCCAAAGTTCCCTCATCGCTTTTTACACAAACCCATCATCAAATCCCATTTCCCCACCTCCATCCCCAGGAGACGAGCCCCGGCTCTGAAATCTAATTAAACACTCCGAGAGCGCAGCTCAAATGAAACTGTCACATCAAAGTCACAGCTGGGACAGAATGACACAAATCAATAAGACCGGGAGCTTCGGCACATCCCCGCAAACCCTGGAGACTCCGGAACCAACCTGGGCTGGGATTAGAGGAGTCGCACTCCGACTGGAGGTGGGGAAACGGGAGGCTGAGGAGAAGGGATTCCTCAAGCTGACTCTTTGTTCATCGGTTTCTGAGCAACTCCGGTTCGCAACAGCAGGTTCTGTTTTATTCCAACAAAAGATAAAAAGCACCAGGGAAGGAACGGACCGATTCCTCTGCTGGGGAACACGAGTTTTAGCTTGAGCGCTGCCGCACAAATCCTGTTTTCAGACCAACTTTTCATGAATGCACAAAACCCTACTGGCTAAAGTACATCAGTAATACAACTTGTTCAGAGAGTAAATCCCAAAGAGTAGTTTTCTGTAATTAGGCCGATCGCAGTAAATCAATTAATCCCATGGCGAATTAAAATGAGCTCCATAATTTTCATCTGCATGATTTATTGTTTCTCTCTTTCTACCAAAAACTGGATGACTAAAGTCTTCAGTTTGGTCCTTCGGCCTCAAAGGACAGTTTTGTTTACAGAGACTTCATTATTCATTTTATTTGTCATTTCTGTTGTTTAGTTTATTCATTCTGGATATTTAAAATGTATTCCAGTTCCAGTGTTAAATGCTGGCTGTAATTTAAAGCTTACCAATGATTTCAAAACAAAGATATTTTTGTGCATCGCAATAACTTGTGGGACAATTTTTGTAATCGTGGCAGGCTTATCTGTAACATCTGTAAGCTTTTGTTTTTCTAAGTGATGTTAAACGGCTCCCAATTGGGTTAAAATATGTAACAAGACAAACTGGTTCTAGTGTTTTTATGCAGAACCAATTAAGAACTGAAAATAGCACCAGCTACAAGACACATTAAGGAAAATAAAATTTTGTAAAGTATTATTTTACAAGAGACCACAGAGTTCACTAATATTAAGTCCAGAGGAAGAAAGTTCCAGAGTCTGAACTAAACAGACGTTTCTGTCCAAACTCTCCAACTCAGTAACTTTACATTAAACAGGAAGTCAATGAAGTTGAGTCAGTTCACAAGTGGAAACTTGGAGGGTTTAGTCAGAAATCTTGCAAAAACACAAACAGACCAGAAGATTTCTATGTGCATATAAGGTAAAACCACAATTAAAGGTTATGCTAACTGTTCTAACAAAAAACAAAACATGATTTCCTTTAGAGTGAGCAAGTTTACTCTCAAACTAAAATAAATCAGCACAACTTAAAAATGTATAACACTTCATCTTCTCACTGAACGGTTGGCGTATTCAGCACCAACTCCAGATTCTAAAGCTACAGATTGGTACCTGTATAATTTGTGGAAAAAAAAAAAAAAAAAAAAGGAGCTTTGTTTTGGTTTTAAAAATAGTCAAAGCACAAAAACTGACGGGTAAAATATTTAAAATGCTGTGAAGTGAAAATGATATGAGCCTTATTGGAGTTTTGTCATTATGCAACACATTATTTGCACTTTACTTTTGTTGTGTATGCTGTTTTTTTTAAGTGGCTGCAAAGACAGCAGAACAAATTCCTGTGTGTGAAAACGTAGAAACAAATCAGATCAGAAAATACTGAAAATTAAAACAGTTTTTCATATTTGGTATATTTCTTTTCCATACTTGTCCAAAAAAACAAGCATATTTTGTGATTTTCCAGTTGATTCATTCAGGACTCATGCAAAAACCATTGACTGTAAAGGCAAACACTTGCCACACTTTTCAGAGTTTTATCTGGTAAAAATTTTGAAAACCAATCAGCATTTTTCTACTAAGTCTTTGAGTCATTACCTCATGTTGCGCTGTCAGATAAAATCCCAATAGAAAATCAAGTTTGCGGCTGAAACATGAGGAAATGGTAAAAAGTTACTACTTTAGCAACACAACTTGACTTATTTTGTTGCTGTAAGTTCACGCTGAAGTCACTCTGCCTTCCTCAGCCCTCAGTTTCACCTCAGCCTACACCTCCAGCAGCTTCCCAACGCAGCCAATAAATCCATTCTGCATTTTACCTCTCCTCATAGGATTTAGTGTACTATAAACTAGCGGCCGAGCTGAGGAGGTGAAAATCCTGGGTGGCTTAAATTTCTCGCTATCTTTCATCCTAATACCTTGCTGAGGTAGTTCTTAGGGTTTAATGGAGATTCTGGGCACCAAAGTTATTTTCTCACCTATTGAATTCCAGCAGGACCAAAAAATATTGATTTTTATGACCAATTTTAACCATTTGGATGTACTATGACAGCAACAATTATTAATATAACCTTTATTACTCATATTAATGTCACAATAAATTGAGAATAAATGTTTTTCAATCTAACTGAGCTTCGGATTAAGGATGGGCGTTTTGACCTTTACACTTTATCAGAACATTTTGTTTCATTTCTCTGACAATCACAAAACTGACCATAAAAAGGTGTTTCTGTTTGGAAATCTACTTTTTCAGGACAACTGTCAAAATTTAAACATAAAAATTAAACTTATGCTGTCCAGCAGGTGTAATACTGTTAAGGGAATCGATGGGAGGAGAAAATGTTCCAGCTTGGGGAAATAAAAATGAGTGGGAGGGATGAGAGGAAATGGACTGAAAAAAGATAATACAAAATAGGATGGGAAAAAATAAAGTTAGAAGAAAATGTTGGTTTTTGAAAAAAAAAAAAGGCAAAAAAGGAGGCAAAGGAGAAAAAAATTTAAATTTATTTTTAAAAAATGGGTGGATGAAAAAATAAAAAAAAGTAAAGCTTGGTTTCTGAGAAGAAAGTGGGAGAAAAGTAAAAATGACAAAACAATTATTGCAGATTTTTAAATAACTTAGGTTTAATATAAATGTATGCCACACTTTTATTCAGAAATAGAAACATAATAATAAAAGTTGCTGGATTGTTTTGTGTTGATTTCTCGCAAAGTAAATCAACACATCGAAGCTAAAACTAAAGAAGTATTAGCTTGTGAAAGTGTAGATGTGCAGCTCACGCAGCTGTAAATCCAGATCTCAGGACTCTGACGAACTCGAACCTCTGCAGAGTTTCGCAGCTCGATTCCCTTCATTTCTCTCAAACTGAAACACTCGACTGAGCCGGAGCCAGGAGACGTTTGGTACAACACCAGCTTGTATCAGCAAATCCATTTCATTTTGTGCTGAATGATCTGAGCCTCCCTGCAGGCCCGAAACTCAATTATGCAGAACACAAAGTTAAACTGCCAAACAACAAATGTGTTGTTTCGCTTGTTTACATTCAACGACCAAAGCATCCCGCTTCTGTTGAGGCAAAAACATACAAAGGGCTGTTTTATATCATCGCTGGGCATCTGCTCTGCAACAGCTGATCCCGGGTCTGAACCGGATCCAGATTAGTTTTACAGCTTCGGTTTTCCACTGTCCACAGTAGATGGTTACTGGATCTCAGTGGAAGAGAGAAAATAAAACATTTTTAATCCTCCGCAGACGGGAGAAAAAAAGCGACAATGATACCTTTCACAATGCACATTGTTAGAGACGAAGCAGAGAGGGAAGAGCAAGCAAACAGGCTTATTTGCTGTGTGAACAAAGGGATGCATGTGACAGCTCTGCTGCCGCTGCGTTAGGAACAGAGAAAGGATTAGAAAAGAGCGCGTGACCCCGCGTTGTACGGCTGTGATCTTCGTTAAAAAGATGCTGCATGCTTGGCAGAAAAATGTCGGCAGAAAGGAAAATAATGGGAGCTGCAGAAAGACGTGGTTTCTATCCTCCCCACGATGTTTATCCTTTTTCCCTGCTAAGGAAACGCTGCTAACAACGGTGTCGTCTCACAAGTTTCACAGATGAATCGCACATTTTTCCCTGTTCTCCTACAGAGAGGAAGGCGTCTTCCTCTTCATCACTGGTACAGGTCGAGTCGAAACCGACTGTTAAAGTCAAAGCCTGAGAAAAAAAACTAAACGGTTATAATTAAATTTGTTCAAGGTGCAAAACAAACTTTTGAAGAAAAATATCCAGAAGCGATGGATTAAGGCTGATCACAGCTCCAGGAAGTAACCACCAAACAATTACCATCAATATGTTTAAATTAGCTTGGGGATTTTAATGATTCATTCAAGCTTTTTCTCAAGCAAACAACTGAACTGAAATGTGTGCAAAGGTTTAAAGTACCGAGTCAAAAGTGTTAACTGTGACACAGACTGAAATATATACATTTAATAAAAGAGGTTAATGGTTCTATAATGTATTTTCTTTACAGGACCAAAGCCAAAGAACTCGGTTGTGAAAATCTTTTCATCCTAAAATCATTATTTTAGGACAACAATGCCTCAAAGGTCAATGGTTATACCAACTAACATTAAACTCCTTAAATCTCAAGAAAACTCACCGTAACTGGAAACTTCAAGACCAGAAAAAGTATATTTTTAAACGTGTATGTATAATTTTGAACCAATGAGGTTGTAGTGAGGAAATAAGACCATCTTTGACAATTAATGGTCAAGGAAGCAACACTGACTTGTAAATCCCTCCGTTTCTCTCAAAAACTCAAAACTCTGACTTCACCGCAAATCTTTCTGGAAGAAAAACGAAACAGAAGACTATTTCAGCGGTGAACAAATGTAAAATAAGTCCAACAAATCTTTCAGATTCTCGCCTTCACAAAATAAAAGTGTACAGTTTTGAGTCAAATGGTCCAGGCCCAGACTTTGGACTTCTACAGTACAAACTTTACAGGGACTAATTTTTCAGGTTCATCACAGATTCACGAGCAAAAATGAAGCAAACCATGACCCAGAAACATTTTAAAATGCTATTTAAAATGCTAAATATTTCAACGTTTAACTCAAAACTGAGCGCTAGCATTCATTCCCAAACATTCCCAGACATATTCTCTTGATTTCCTCTCATGAGCTAAGCTGCAACTCCACATCCGCGAGCCTTTTCCTAATTCCTCATAAAGCTCCAGAACTAAGTTCCCATGACTGGGATAACACTCATCAAACCCCTCACATTACAAACATTGCACAATAATTACATCAGTTCCATTGTACCATAAAAAAACTGCTTTCTCTTCAGTTGATCCTAGATAGATTCGGCCTAAATTAGCCGTGATCAACAGAAGTTCCCGGCGGGACGCCAACTTCACAGGAAATATTCCCAGTCGCTGGTAGCATTAAAGGGTTTATTATACAGAAATGGATATTGAAAATAACACGAACAAGAAAAACAGAGAGAGACCTCAGTGGCTTGGGTGCAACATGACTGCTCAACGGCTCCGACATTAATTCAACTAAGAGGACAACAAGTGCTGCTCCGCTCCTCCAGGCAATTAATCTTGCGTGAGTCGAGCAAAGAGAGATTTCAGAGAGGGCTAAATAAGTCTGCATAATTTTTCTCAGCCAATTACGGTGACAGAATGAAGAGAAGGGGGGCAAGAGAGGGGATGAAGGTTGGGAAAGTTGGAAAAAGGCAGAGACAAAAGGACAGAGGAAGATGGCGATACGTCTGAAAAGACAAAAACGGACAAAATGTCAAGATTTGAAGTGTGTTGAATTTGTACCAGTGGCTAAAATCCCCAAGTTTAAAGTATTCATGGGCCATTTCTTTTGTTCTTCCCCAATTAACAAGATATTTAAAAGATATTATTAGGAATTATTTCGCCTTTTTACCTTCACAATAATATTTATAATGTAACAGTTTACATTTGTCTTACCTTTTACAGTCTTTTTTTTTTTTTTGTAAGCTTAAAAATTTTTTTTACTTAATTTTCAGCAACAAAAGTAAGACATTTCTGCTGCAAACTTTGCTGTATTTTGCCAAATGTAGTGTATGTGTGTGCCTGAGTCTGCTGTAGAGATGCACTGATCTGATTTTATTTTTAGAATTAAAACTTTTATTGAGTTTCCACTTATAAACAGAACAAACAGCGTAAAACCATCAGGTTGGTACAATACAATTTACATTAATTTCAGTATATTGTACATATAACAACTGAACAACCAGAACAAAATCTTTCTGTTTGACCTTCTTCTTTCTGATTTCTTTGTCATTCTTAACATCCTTCAAAATCATCAGGCAGTAATCAGACGTAACCACGGCCTGCGTTGTGTTCTGAAAATTATTTTAGTTCCTCTTGGTGGAAGATGGTTTTTATTCTCTCGCTCCGTCACGTCGCGCCTCAAAAAGGAGATTTAACTGCTTCTTCATTGAAGGGACCATCATCATCTATTGTACATGTCCCCATAAATGAGTTTATGCCTCTGATAGCGACATCATTGGATGTTTATGGCTTCAATAATGACTGTTATCTGTCAGTGTAAGTGCATCGCTGACAGCTAAGCTTATTGAGGGAGCCAAAAAAAGAAGCTGCTACTCAGCTTTTCTCCGTCTTTCAACCGTCACACAGCACCATCTCACAACCAACGTTATCTGCAGGCTCTTTATGAGACAATCCATGGAGTCCAATTCAGTCCAGATTGGAATCGGTCCAGTCATGGTGTTGGTCATAATCTGACCCGGATGCACTCGGTACCAGCAGATGGGGAGGCAGAGCTGGTCATCCTGAGCAAGCATCTGGTGACAGTGGAGAGAAACGTCTCGCTACAAACGTGCAGAAATCACCACCAGATTTAGACTTACAGTGAGCGGCCATTTTACCGAAACCTAAAACCCGAATTTAATCTCAGAATTTGCATTCTGTTAATCTAAATCAAAACCCAAATAAATTAACTAAAAGTTTCCAGTGGTACGTCAATCATGTCGAGAGAATAATCACACAACGGCTTTTTCCTTGCAGCAGCGTTTGTAGGTATTTATTTAATTCCCCCTTTGGGATTATTAAAGTATTTTTGAATTCGAACTTAATTTAATTGAAACTTGTACGTACTGAAAACCGTTACCAAATTTGTTTAGTAGATTTGAGCTTCAGGATGAGACTTGCTTAATGGTGCACAAACAAGTCTGATTCTGAGAAGAAAAAACTACAAACAGAATTCTGTTCTTGAGATTAAAGTCAAAATTTTGAGATTAAAGTAAGAAATTTCAGATTAAAGTTGAATTCTGAGATGAAAGGTAGAATTTTAAGACTATTTAACATCCTAAGAAAAGTCGGAACTCTGGGTTTAATGTCAGAATTTAAAGAAAAGGTCAGAATTATGACATTAAATTAATTTTTCTTTCCATAATTTTCTTTCATAGCCAAGCTTTAAAATGGAAACAAAATTGAAATTTTAACCAGCTCACACAAACTTAATTATATCTGTCTGACAGGGATGGGAATTTATGTAATCGTGAAAATTTCCTAACAAGAATTACGATTTTTCACAACAAAAATAAGTTAGAAAGGATGTTGGAAAAACCTCAGATTTGTTGGTCAACGTCGTTTTTACCATTTTCTCCACAGCTGGTTGTATAAGAGCATCAACAAATACAAATAAATCCAAAAATATGACTAAATGCAGTTTATTGTGTGTAGGAGATAAGAATCTAATTTTTCATGTCATTGTGAAGCTAATATAAAAAATGTTATGTTTTTTAAGTCCAAAATATAAATATCTATGTTTTCACAACAAATACAAAATACCAGGATCAGCTTTTTTCTCAGCCCACTGCCTTATAAAGCCTTTTATTTTCATTCACTGTTCAAATGTTAGCACAGAAAGTTCAGATAAGAGGCTGATGTCTCATATTTTAAGTCTTGAACTTTTTGTTTGAACTTCTTTGTGAGTTGTTCTTTAATAACTTATTATCAAATAAGTTTCAGACTTCTTAAGCCGAGCAGAAGAAAGTTCATCCTTTATCTTCCCCTCTGCAGTTAATGTTAAATAAAAGTCAGACAGAAACGGTGCATGTGCCAATTACAACCCGGCCTACTTTCTGTCGCTGTGCGGCCACACACCTTTTCTCATTTAGGTGCATCGCTGGCCTCCTGTGTGTCTGCACTCTCCCCTGCTGCTCTGTCTGAGATTGCAGAGGTTATTTCATAAAGGTCCATCTGCAGGCCCGCCTCAGACCCAATCATCCCCCCAGCAAATCTCATTTACACCAAACCCAGGGGACGCCGCAGCCATTTCTGCCGCTAAGTCTGTACAGCAGCAGCCTGCGGCGGCGACGAGTTAAAGCTGTAGAAACATGGCGGCGGCGGCGGCGGCACTGAGGCCGTCCTTCCCATCCCCCTGATTCTCATCAAACTCTGGGCAAAGAACGAGATGATAAACATAAAACTGCTTAAAGATGGATTAACAGAAACCTGGAGGGATTCTGATGGAGCAAAAAAATCACATCAGCAACTGAACTAATGCTTTGGGAAAACAAACTAAGGGAGGGAGAAGGAGAGAGACAGATGGAGAGAGAGAGGAGGAGAGAGAGAGAAAGAGAGGGAATGAGGGAGACAGAGAGAATGAGGGAGGGAGGGAAATGATGATGGATGAATGGATGGAAGGATGGATGGATGGATGCATGGAAGGGAGGATGGATGGATGGACGGACGGACGGACGGATGGATGGACGGATGCATGGAAGGAAGGATGGATGGATGGATGTACGGATGGATGGATGGACGGATGGATGGATGAACGGATGGAAGGAAGGAAGGATGGATGGATGGATGGATGGACGGATGGAAGGAAGGACGGATGGACAGACGGATGGATGAACGGAAGGATGGACGGACGGACGGATGGATGAACGGATGGATGGATGGAAGGATGGATGCATGGATGGAAGGATGGATGCATGGAAGGAAGGATGGAAGAATGGATGGATGGAAGGAAGGACGGATGGACAGACGGATGGATGAACGGAAGGATGGACGGATGGATGAACGGATGGATGGATGGATGGAAGGAAGGATGGATGGATGGACGGACGGACGGAAGGATGGATGCATGGAAGGATGGATGCATGGACGGATGGATGGATGGACGAACGGATGGATGGATGCATGGACGGATGGATGGATGGACGGATGAACGGATGGATGGATGGACGGATGAACGGATGGATGGATGCATGGAAGGATGGATGGATGGATTGATGGATGGATGGATGGATGGATGGATGGACAAATGCATGGACGGATGGATGGACGGATGGATGGATGGACGAATGCATGGAAGGATGGATGGAAGGATGGACGGATGGATGGATGGATGCATGGATGGAAGGAAGGAAATAAGAAATTCAATGATCTGATTTAAATTAAATGAAAATAAAGTTAACTTTAGAACTCTTCTAATCTTTTAAAAACAGAAATATGAGCCGATGTGGTTAAAAGTCAGGAGTTTTCCTCTCTTTCTTCACCGGTAAACGGATCCAGGTCGGGTTCTGGTGCTGCTTCGGCCCGGTCCGCAGTGTTCTCATGATATTCTGCATATTCAGAATCAAGAAGCTGCTTTTTCTCTAATCCATGTGATCACGCCAAGATAAATGTAAATTCAGTGCAAATGTGACATGTAGAAACCTTTGTGACAAAGGAAACCAAATTTTCATCAAAAAGACGACATTTCCAATGTTATCACTTATTCTGAGTGTTTTTATGCAAATGCAGCAAGTGCATAGTGATTAAAGATACACTCTGCTCTCCTTAGATGGTGAAATTAGCATTTTTTTTTCTCCAAGCTGAGGGAGACAGCCAACAGGGATGTGAGCTTGATAAAAACGCTGCGCTGCTCCCTGCTGGGCGGAGGACAAGCGGTGGCGTCTGACGATGAGGAGAGATGAAGGGTTTCTTCATCGTCAGACTTACCAGCGTCTCCGTTACAGCAGCCACACAAGACCAAGTGTCCTCCTGTGTTTATCTGCGCTTGCATCATCATCATCGTCGTCGTCGTGTTCAACAGCATCTCTGTTATGACAACCAAACATTCTGTGTTTGCAAATGTGTTTTGGGAGACGAGGGGAAATAAAGCCGAGCAGTTTGAAGGTTGCTCAACACTTTGCTGAACAGATTCAGCTTTTAGTTTGGAGCTGAGAATCAAATGATTCCCCCGTCTGATTTTTATTTTTATTTTTTTTTTCCCCCAGAAGTAAAACCCTATGCGGGGATACATCTGGAAATCTTTTAGGAACCACAACCAATAGCGGGTGAGGAAAATTGCAAACTATTTTTTTCAGTAATTATGAGAAGATTTTCCAGTGCCACTGTCTGCAGCGCTGGGACTTTTCAGCATTTCCAATAAAACCTGACTTTCTCATGCGTCCTCTTTTGAAATGTCATACAGAGAAGGATCTCGCAGCAAATATGGTCAATAAACATCATGCCTCAGAACAAAAAACAGCAGACAATCCAATAGTTTTCAAAGTGTTTGAAGTTTGAACATTATTATTGAATTTTGTCCGACTTTTTTTGCATTGATGTATTATCGTTCTGCATCAGAAAAAAACAAAAATTAGGACGTAAACAATGGAAAAAAAAATTACGGTTATGAAAATTATGACAGAAGTCAGTAGCTGCATTTTTATTATTAAATGTGTGTAAAAAATTAATAAACATGGCAGTGATGGATGTAAACAGCTACATGAGATTTACTCATACATTAGCAATGGCGCTAGCGCTCATCATCCACCGACCAATCATAGGAGACGTCAGCGTCTTGTTCAGGCGTCTTGGGAGGAGCTACATATGCAACATTTTGGGGAAACTGCAGTCTACAACTTTTCGGAAGAGATTCAACACGTTCGAATGAGACACAAAGAGTGTCTGCTGTGAAAGGCCTGGTTCAGCCAGCAGCACATTGTAAAAAAATAACAAACAAACAAACCATCATCCTCATGATACCGTCGTCTTCTTTGTTGTTTCTGTCAGCAGTAACACCCAGCTGTTGATCATGTGACTTGTGTGACGCGAAAACAGTGTTTCCATTGCAGTTTTGTCAAATGCGTCTACTTCCATGCGGCTGAAAAACCACCGCTCATCCTAGAACAACGGTTTTTTCATGAAGAACTTCTGTTTTTTTTTTTTTTTCCAAAATTGCCATATTTTGATTAAGAAAACTTACTTTTGTCAATTCAGTTTGTGAAATTTTACGGTTAACGGGAACCCAGAAGTGCATCGCATCACAATCCCACCACACTTGTTTCCGACTCCTCATCCAAACAGACGTTGTTAAGTTGTAGTCAACCGTCCACATGGCCATTAGTTGTGCTTTCTTTTTATTAGTTTGATATGATTTTGTAACGATACTGTCTGCTCTCATTGCTAAATAAACTTTAAAGTCGATCCATAAATGAATCCATTTACTATCAGTATTATAAATAGCTCTATAAGTGCTGCAGTGTGACGTCTACATCCTTCTTCTTCTGTGCCTGCGGGTCGCTTTTGGGGACGTAAACCGTTCACACAAAGTCTCACAGCAGTCGGGTTTAATTAGTAGTATGAACAACTACGCAAAAACTATCAGATTTCAGCTCAAAGTCGGAGTTGAGCGTGAAGGCCTGCTATGTGAACGCAGTGTTGCGTCTTTAAGGCCGGAGTTGACTTTCTAAACGGAAGCACCTCTTTCCCAAACAACTCACATCCTCGCTCTTAAGTCACTTCATGCATCAGCCGATAACAGGATGTCTCACCGCTCGGCTTCGGTGTTTTGTTGGGATCTGATAAAGAGTCAGAAAGCGGAGCGACTGGCCACGAGTCAAGAATCCGCTCATTTGAAAAACAGGAGAAGGGCTCCTGAGATTTTAAAGCTGAAGAGGAAGACACACTCACACACTTCCGCGCGCCAGCCAGCACCAACTTGGCTCTTGCAGATTAGAGGTAATGGCTTTAACATCTGCTGAGTGCAGAGAGGTGGCCGGCCTTATCCCGACGGGTCAGAGCCAGTCAATGAATGAATGCATGAATGAATGAATGGCAGGATATCAGGACTGTCCATCACATCTGACAGTTCTGCTCAAACTAAACACAGTTTTTTGCTCTTACAGAAGCAGAAAACTAAGATTTTTGGACTTTGGTGTATTTTTTATGATAATGCTCTGGTGTGGAATAATGACTGGCAAATCATGATGGAAATGGAAAAATGAAAATAAATGCACGGCATAGTATCAAACTTTTAAATTCACTTAAATTTAAAAAGACTGTTTTCATTTCAAAGTGAAATTTGCTAATATCTTCCAAGTTTCTTTAAAAAGTTCTGAGGTTATATGGCTGTGCCCAGAAAGTACATCCTGTAGCAGTCTGTATTACAGCGTTACTCAAGAAGCTTCTGACTGAAAACATTCCATAAAAACCTAATGAAGCAGACACCGTGATAACTGCTTAATCACAGTTCAGTATTTGCAGATTCAGCCATTTCTGGATTCTCCAATGGAACATAATTCCAGATTATTTGTCTGTTTGTGGATTTTTCCGTACTGCACATATAAAACTGCAGTTTGGAAAGTGATTTATACCTCATCAGTGCTTCCATAACAAGAAAGCCAAACCACGTAGGTGCAATGCTAGTTACACGTTATCGGCTGGTGTTTGCAAAGCAGCCAATCCAGGAGTGCCACTTATTTTAATTGGTGCCGATTAGTGGATATTAGCATAAGACGGTTTATGTAAGTATTTAAACTATTAAAATAGGCAGATAAAAATGTTTTTAAGAGATGATTTAGCTGTGGTCACTAACCTCTGCTTAGAAGTAAATTTACTTTATCATTATATAAAAAAAATTGAAATGGAGAAAGCTGATAGCCATAGCATTGGTTTTTTATAGAATAATGATAAACGTGAGAATGTGAGATTTTCTGTGGTCACATCATGTGGTGGAGTGACGGATCGATAAGAATGGATCTTTTTTGTGGAGGTCAGGGAGTTTATGACGAGTAGAGTTGAAACCTAATGCTAAGAGAACGTCTACAGTACACTGTGGTGCCAGTCTTTATCATCGTGTTTAGAAATTAATCATTTGTAAAACCCCAAATTACAAATTATCAAACAAAGTTTGCTTTTTTTATCTGTAAATGTCTGTCTTATCGTAAATTACAGTAATAAATTATGGTTTATTTTCCAAGTTTGATTTATTTCCATGCACCAACAGTTAGAGGAAGTGACTACGCTGATTACAGCACAACATCCTGTTTGTTCACTGAACAAAAAAAGAAAGAAAAAAAATACCCATCCACTTCCTGGTTGTTCCCTTGTCACTTCCTGAAACAGGAATTAAAACCTCCAGAGGAATTTATAATAAACAAACTATAAAAACTTTTAAAGTTTTATGTCTGTAAATTATATTTTACTGCTCATATAAAAGTTCTTTAATGCATTCTGCTTGCGTCTGCCCCCCACCCACCACTGGCCTGTAACACAGAATATGAGTTTCTTCCTGTCAGGCTGATGCTCACAGATACTGTAAAAGCAGCTGAACGTTAAACACATTCCCAGCAGACAGAAAGCCCCCAGCGGGGTATGATGTAAGGCCTTGGAGCCTTATTAAGAGTCCAGCTTCATCCTCCTCATCCTCCTCTTCTGGACCCCTCTAAGCAGCAGATTCACGTCAAACTTCTCAGCATCAAGTGTTTCTAAACTCAGATCCACACTGCCCCCTGGTGGTGGAAGAGGAGGATGAATCCAGGAGAGTTTCGATGAGGAAAACCTCAGTAAATTGAATTGTGGGACAGCAGATCCAGTCTGTTTAACATCTATGTCAGCCTCTCTTAAATAAGAGACGAAGCAGACCCACAATGCATCAGTACCAAACCCAAACAGGCGGTTCTCACCACAGCTGGCTGGTCCTGCATTATGGCATTTATAATATTGGCTTTTTATTTGTTTTGTTTTTTTCTCTTAAAATGAAACTACAAAGATGAAGTAGGTTTGGTCAAAGCAAACTGTAGAACTTTAGGTTTTCACCCATTGATGAGAGAAATTTAAATAGATTTAAGAGACAATCAGATTATTGTACATAAAGTGTTTCTCCAGATGTTTCAAGCCTAAGTCCAATCTAGACTCAAATTTCTAAAGTTTTACCTCTGGTCTTCCTTTTTCAAATCAAAATGCTTGGAGTTATTGGTCCGGCTTTGTTTTCCAGGTTCAAATTTCCAGACTTCTCACTCCAGATTTTATTTTTTCAGACTGAAATGTCCAGAGTTCTCAACCTGGTTTTGTTTTCCTGGGTCAAATTTTCTGATTTATTTCTTCTAGTTATCCCTTTTCAATGTCCAAAGACTTTAGTCTGGTGTTTTCTGGGTTCAATTTGCCCAAAAGTTTTACTTTCTTAGTCTTAAATTTCCAAAATTCCCAGTCTGGTTTTGTTCTCCAGGTTCAGATTCTCAGAGTTTATCTATTTTTAATTTTTTTTACTTTTCAAAGCCCAACTTTTTAATTTTATCAGTTTTACTTCTTTTTTTAAATCAGTCTAGATTTCCTGGTAGTACCCTACCAGTGCACTAATTAACGGCTTCCTCCAGTCTTTGTACTTTCTCCACACTTTCACCCTATGCAGTTTATTACATCAGATAATAAACTGGTATTTTATCGTCGTAACCCTGGCCCCCAACTCTGTGGCTCAATCCACAAACATGGAACCATTCCAGGGGAAAAAAACCAGCTTGTTTCAGTCAAGACAATAATAAGCAAAATACAACTTTTCTAACGTTTGTGCTAAACTTAAAAACCACAGTGTTCTGAATCTTTGGTTCAAGTTTAGCCAGTAAAAGGCAGAAAGTTGAATTAT
Source organism: Gambusia affinis (assembly GCF_019740435.1). NCBI lineage: Eukaryota > Metazoa > Chordata > Actinopteri > Cyprinodontiformes > Poeciliidae > Gambusia > Gambusia affinis. Next base: position 25,138,787 of record NC_057879.1, read on the forward strand.
TATTAGAAATAGAGTAGGTTGATTTGTGTCAATTAATAAACACAGACATTAATAAACCACAAAGTCAGAAATTTAGAGTAAAATCAAACAAACTTGAGTTATTCGATTTAAATAAAATCGCCCTCTGGCTCCCCCTAGTGTCTTAAATGTGACTAACAATAACTGCACCACCACATCCATTAAAGCCCATAAAGTGGCAAGAAAAAGGTTAAATCACAAAAAGATTCCTGCAATTACAGAACGCCACCACTAGAGGGCAGACCAAGGCTGTTGTATCAGCTTTCCTTCTGCATCACAGTAACAAGGGACAACAAGAGGACTACGGTTGAATCAAAGCTGCAAACCTGGGACTGTTACACATATTAAAAGCCTAAAATAACCACAAACTACAGAGGAGATGTTTGTAAGAAAAATGTTTTTTAGAGACTGAGCCAAAACATCTGATCAAACGAGGGGTGAAGGGTGCGCAGAAAAGACGGATGAAGAAAAGATAAGAGAAGAAGAATAGGCAGAGGATAGAAGGGGGAGTCCTAATCCCATTACAGCCAACACACACACAGAAATCTGTTGTAATCCTGACAGTCCTGTTGGCTCCACATACAAAGGCTTTGTCTTCTCCTAACACCTTCCTCTGCATAACGAAGACAAAGCACACACATCTAGAAAACCCAACATCTGCTCTTCAGTTTCTCAAATGAGATTTCGCTCCACATTACCATATATTGTGACAATGCAAACAATTCAACAAAAATACAAGATTCCTTTAACTTTAATCACTAAGAGGCAGATGTGTTCACTCACTAAATATAATGTTTTTTAAAGCCTTCAAATGCTGATGAATAATGATGAATAATGTGTTCTGGTGATAAAACGTGTTGGTTCTCTGACCCATTCAGGATGGGAGTTTTAGGAGAAGAAGCCCTGGAGCAATCCAGGAACAACAAGGAAGCAGACTTGTTAAGATAATTGAAATAAAAACCTGCAATTATTCCGAGGGACTTGGCTCGCGCAAAGTTTAGGCATGTACGACACACACAGGCAAACATCGTAATCATGACTCAGGCTGTGTGGGTGACAATTATCCAGGCCGAAATTGCTGAGGCTGCTCAAGTGTCTGTGAGTAATCACTTCACAAAGCAGCTTGGACTTGATAAAAGGTGCAATTTTATGTATTTAAGGTCTCAGTCGTATTATTTGCTGTAAAACTTTGTAGGTTTGGTTCAAATTATGTAAAAACCTGGAAAATACTATTGGTCTCTCCACATCCTCACTTCTGTTGAAGGAAAGTAAATGAAACAAAGAGTGATTCTGGTCAAACATGAGTCGCAACTAAGAGAGACAACTCGCCAAATGAAAGCACCGACTGAGGATTAATAAATGCACACTTGTTCTTCTCGACTAGGTTTGGATGCTCCAAGCTGTGTCGTCATCAATCATCAATTAACAATAAAACAGTCCTTATGTCTCCTGTCACAAGAAAGTCTCCTCTGGAGCATCATGTCCTGATCAAACAAAAAGAAAGGAAAAAGGTATATTATTTATCCAAACGGGAAATCAGGTGCTGTCGTAACTCATCAGCATCGTTGTGGATGGCAGGAAGGATCTCCGGTAGCAGTCAGTCTTGCAGCAAATCTAAAGAATCCTCTGACTGAAGACTGTTGCTAACAACTCAATATCTGATCAATAAAGACGATGTTTGACAGTAACATGACCTGGATGACACCACCAGTTGTTGGCTGGCACTGCTAACCCACGTTAGCTGCAGTAGAGCAGAGAGACGTTGGAGTAGGGGATACCATCCTTGCCCATTATGATGGTTGCATGGCCGTCGCAGCCGTGGGGGTTGTGGGCACTTTATCACACACACTTTTCATGCAGTTTCACATTGTCTTTTTGTCACCAGTAAAACTGATGTGAGCACATATATTTTTGTAAATAAATAATTTGAGGTGTTGACTTTTTACATCTTGCACTCAATCTTTTCTTTTTCACATGTGGAACTCCAACAAGGCCGAAAAAAGTAACATTTCATATGTCTTTCATATGCAAAATATGTCATTAATATGCTAGTATGTAGATGAACCGCACCACCAGCAAATAACAGACTGTTTTCGTCCAATCAGCGCATTTCTTGGAAGAGAAACAACCAATCACAACCAACACACAAAAAACTCCAGGAAGTGACAGAAATGACAAAACGAAAGTGTAGGAGTTAAGAAAAACAAAAGAAGAAATAATGCACTTAAATTTTGAAACCAAAAATTACATTGTTTTCATTTGGGGTCAAAGTTCAGGCATTATTTGGAGTTTTGAGATGCTAAAGAGCTGCTCCGTGTCATAAGAACATTATTAATTCCAAAAAGGACAAACAAAAGTCTACAAAGCAACAAATCAAAACGGAGCAGCGCCATTCTGGAGATAACAGCAAAATACACGAAAACAAGTTAAACTGTGATTAAGTGGTTTTATCATTATTGTGTTTTATGTAATGTTGGACTAAAAATAATTATTTCCTGTCAGCTGAAGTGGAAGTAAAGGTTCACTTCAACACCAACTGAGTGCAGGTCATTGATATAAATACATTTCTGTCTAGTTTTATTATAATAAGTGGAGTTGCTGCTTCATTTTATGAATAAAAACATCTTAACTTTCTAGGTAAATGTTGTGGCCGTTGCAGTTCAGACCAGAGGAAGCACCTGTTATTCATCAGGTGGGTGAGTAGAGTCACTGTTTGAACACGACCTGCAGAAACATCTCCAGGTTTCAGCAGCTCCCAAAGCATTTCTTGCTACATGTGTTTAAACTAGCGGCTGCTTTTTTCGAGACGTTAAATGTTAAACCATATATTGACATGAGGCAATTATGAAATCAATCTGAACACAGACACAGGACAAGCCGTAACCTGAAGCTGCTTAGGCGGTTTCTGCTTGGTTAAAAGGTCCTTCAGATAAGATGAAGTGGTGCAAGCTTTGCTGACAGATGGACTTCCTCTGCATCACGTTTTAAAGCACCCATCAGGTTTTTCTTCAGTCAAGATGACAAATACTTGTTTTACAAATGGGGAGAAAAACAAGAATGTCAGAAAGGCCTCTGTTCTCTGAAACCACCCATAGTGGACAGAGAACACACTACCAGAACAAAAATAATTTAACGGCCCTTTGGAATCGATAAAGTATTTTTGCAAATATGAAACACTCCCTGCACTACAAACACACATGTTAATGGCCTCTCCAGCTTTTTCTGTTCACCTTCTTAAAACATTTGTCTGCCTTTCTGATCATGCTGCTGAGTTATTCAATTCAAGGCTGTGTTCACAGTGGCAAACCAAAAGCAGGAAATGGACTACAGTGCAGGGCATGCTGGGTAAATGCAACCAAAACAAACACTGGAGTAAAATCTTACAAGCACTCAAATCTAATGCTGCTCAAGTTTTGTTTCTATTTTGTGAAGAAGGAAGTTGTGTTCAGTGTCTGTTTTAAAGGAAATGCTGGAAAATAACTACTTTTGTTTTAGTTGTTGGTTAATCGATTATTCTGATTAATTTTATTATTTTTTTACAGATTCTACAGATTTTTCATTATTAACCACTTAAGAGGTTTTATACAATATGGCAAATGTGTTAAAGGATGTAAATAATCAAACAATTTAATTTCTTTTTAAATTAAGAAAATAAACATTTTATTGCCTAAAATGTAACAACACAGCATTTGTTGAGTAAATCTGAACCAGGTGAAGCTAAAATTATTTTGGCTAAAACATATTTACAGACTAAGGTGTTTTTACCTGCTTTATAGTAACAGATAAAATATATATAAAACATATAAATATCTTATAAAGTTTGGCTTAATTACTACTCTGAATATGTTGTTTTTTTCAGCAACTACTCCTGAGTTTGAATGTTCCTATTAATGATTAATTACTAAACTATTTGATTAATAATTGATTTATCATGATTAATTCGATTAATCGTTTCAGCCCCATTGCAAAATTTTAATTTTCAACTAATTTTCACCTGGTTTGGTCAGGATTGGTCCCCTTAATGAGGCACCTCCTAAAACATCTGTTTCATCCAGTTGAATCTGGTATAAAAACCATCCGGTTCTGATTAGGAGGGGAAAGAGAGGACGAGGAAGAAGAGGAGGGCCAGTGTGGAAGGAATGAGGTCATCAGCCGCCCTGCCTCTGGAGTGAGACTGGAGGAGGGGTCGACTGGATGAAATGGAGACGTTCAACTCACAGCGGTACGGGGAAAGATAAGACAGGAAGTCATCAGGCTTTGGGAGTTTTATCATGAAGCACACCCTGCATTATTCACCTTTTATTCACTGGGATGACTTGGAGGAATTTCCTGGTAAGCAAAAATACTCAGGAAATGATACTTATTTCTGTTTGCAAACCGGAAACCACGTGGAAACTGTTCCATCATCGCAGCAGAGAGTCAACCTGGACCCCAGCAATGTCTTCCAAACAGGAGAGGCTGTTCTGATTGACTCTTTAACCCACCACACATACTCTGGCTGACCTCTCATCCATCCCAGCAATGCTGTTGTTGGAGCAGCTCCACTGAGGCACCGGCCCAGGCCGCAGTCCCGTCACAGCAGCTTTATCTATGGTCTCCATCTCCATAGATGGCTTTCAGGTGACGTGACAGACAACGCTTCAGTCAGTTTTACCAAGCAACAGCGAGGAATCAGGCACCAAAACAGCAAAACTACCGAGTTTATATGAAAAGGTGCCAACTATCATCCAGACTGTCCAAAATATGAGTATTTAATGGGAACATGTTGTGCAAAATTCAGATTTTCTATGTCTTTCTACTTCCATTTGGGTTTCTACTGTGTCTAAAAACAGACCAAACGTTTTAAAAAATTAAAAAACATCCAGTCATTTTGTAGCAATACATAGTTCTCATGTGACATCACTTCAGGGACAGCCATCTTGGTAGGTATCCGAAACTAATTATTATGACAGTTGCTAGGGAGTTGCTATGACAACAATAAACAAGCCACAAACTTAGAGCTAGCTCTCACTTCATTCATATCTGACTTATAAACAACATAAGTACATTATGTTGTTTATAAGTTGTTTATAGTACAACTACTACTTGATTACAGTTTTTGAGTAGTCCATCTTTATTGGTCTCCAAGCCCTGGTTCATCTGTGCTTTGGCTGCGATTACCTACCAAGATGGCAGTTCAGTGGCACTCCCGGTTCAGACTTGTGAGATCTATGTACAAGTTAATGTTTTTTGGTGTCCGGAAAATGAGTCCTTTCAAAAAAACCTACGGAATGTAACGTCATAAATTAGCAGGCGCTGCCCGTTACCTAGCAACAACAGCCTGCTCGGTTTTACTGCTTTACAATGGCTGCTGGAAAAGACAAGTGTTTTTGTTGTCGACTTACTATCCAGAAACGACTTGCTGCATTCTTGTTGGATGTACATGAGGCCCTACTAATGCTTTTCAAAGATGTACAGCTGTATAATTGGGCATCTGTTTCATTGTGAGTGTAAACGTTGATTTGGAGAGTTGTGACCAGCAGCAGCTTATTTGGATTTAAGAGACAAGATCCCTAAAACAGCTAAAAATACAGAACTGATCAGACTAAAATATCATCATCAATGAATGATTTTGTGCAAAAAATTTAACAAACATGTTCTGCTTCGCCCATAGAACCTATTATCCTTCAAGGAAGCATAATAGGTCGTCCTTAAGTATTTATTCAGAAGAATACCCAGTCAGCACCTCCAGCTCAGGAGGCCCGGTGGGATTTATTTTCACTGCATTTTATCGTCTAAGCACTTAGAAAAATCAATACAGAAACAAACACCAGGTCAATAACTGTAGAGAAACTCTTCTTTTGTGGTGAGTTAGTCTTTCTTTCATCCATATGTTCTCAATTATTACACCCTCTAAATACCAGACTCATTATTTTATCACTTCAGCACCTTGAAGTCAGTCCGTTTATTCAGAGACAGAGTTTAAAACGGAGCATGAAGCGCGCCTGGCAGCCGGCTCCTCTGCTGACGGGGTAAACGGAGCATCGAAGCGGCCGCTTTGGGAAACTCCTCTGGGTTTATTTAACCTGCTGGCCCCGTCCCGACCGTCGCTCCGCCTGTCTGAAGCACAGGCAGGCTGCTCTATATTCAGCTCATACCAAGAAAGGGCTTGGATCAGCAACAAACACAAAAATCAACAATCTGAGGTAGCCTTCGTAATAAAAACTCAAAATCTGCAGAAAACTGGTTGCAGAGTTTCAGCTAGAATGTCTGTGTGGGATTATTAAAATAAGAAAACCTAATTATTTTTAAGAATAACGCAAGCAGAGATCCTAAAACCCTCCATGGTCGACACATAAACACAGAAATGTGGTGTTTCCATCACGCAGGGCTGGGCAGCTCCAGTTTCTGTCAAAGGATCTCAGTGTAATTTGTGGACAGTGTGAGCAATCCTGCTGCAAAGCAACTCATACTGAACTTTTTTTTTTTTTTTTTTCTTTTTTTTTTGTTCCTAGGTCCAGATGTGACTTTGCTTCTTAGTTCAAAAGACATTTTAACGGAAAAAAAATCCCAGAGTCTTCCAGACCGGAGTCGTTTTGAGAAAAGAAAGAACAATTAAAGACAAAATGCAACTAAAAGAAATTGCTGCAGAGCTCAGCCTACAAAGATAGAGCCTGTAGGAAGGAAGCAAGGAAGGAAAGAGAAAGTAGTGAGGAAGGAGAAAAGGAAGGAAGTAAAGGAAAAGACTAAAAAAAGAGAAAGCACTAGGAACCTCAGTAAAAAGGAAGAAGGGATGAAGGTTGTAAGACAGAAAGTTAAGAGGAAGAAATACAAGAATGAGAAGAAGAAAGTTTTAGACAACGGATAAGGAATAGAAAAAGAAAACACAGACATTTTCTAAACTCAGATTTACTTTTTCAGTTTTTTCCAGACAGTATAATTTCTGTCTTTACCTTAAATAAACATCTGAACACAAAAACTGCAACACAGTCATGTGACTTTTTTCAGCTTAACATTTTAAATATCGACCAAATACTGAAAAGCATCAGAGTTCAGAGATTATCAGCAGGACAGATACTGGGAACAGAGTTCTACCAGTTCAACTAAAACTGAACTGATTGTTTTCCAGTTTGAACAATAAAGAAACATTCATTCTCAAACTGGCAGCCAAGATAAATGAAGTATTTTCCATTAAATTCTCAGAGAGCAGAGCTAATAAAGATCAGCGATAAGCTGATTTATCAATAAAAAAGAAACTGGTCTCATTTTATAAAAAGAAGATGGAAAGAGAAGGAAAGAGTGAATGAGGGAAGAAGGGCATATGGGAAAATAATCAACAAGTCTGAGGACGAGCTGCCGCTTTTCCTGGCAGACATCACACTTTCTGAATCCGTATAAAAGCTGATAATTTAAGACATGACTGGGCTGCAGTGGCCTCAATCACACAGCGAAAGCACCAGAAAGCTTCTGGATATTATACTCTGAAGATTCCAGCGTGAGCTTATAAATGAGTCCCAGTGTGAAGAGCCAGACATTCCTTCCAGCCTTTAAAAAGCTCCAGAGGAATATCAGAGCCGAGCGAGTCCCAGCTGCCAGGAGACCACCAGTCATGTTCGGAGGGGCAAACGCCCTCATGCATGTTTTATGTTGCTCCTCTCTGTCTTATCTGGCTCCAGATCTACGTCAGCCCGGATCAATGGAGGGACGAGGATGCTTGGAGGCTGACGTCAAAATAAATACAGTTCATATTCACTCCTGCAGGGCATCAATCTGGACTCTAACATGGCCAAAATTAATCCAGCAGGCCCAAATATTTTACATATATTCACCTAAATCGTATAATTAGTGGTGCTGAATTTCACCAAATCACTTATTACTTGTCATGTAAATTTGTTCTATTTTTATTAGTACCTGCTTGAACTGAGCAGTGAGTATTTCCCATTGCACTTGAATGCACCTCACGCAGCGCAGCCATATAAAGTGATGCATGCAGGAGGAGGTGAAACGCTGCGCTGGGTTAGCTGGAGATAAGATGTGCAACACTCTGGGTCCAGAAAACATTTTATTGGTTAACTCACATTTCATAACGTATACATTTGTGTCTGTTTGAGCGGATATGTTTTTTATTTCATTGTGGGTTATTGTCTGGAATATTGGATAAGAAAGTAAATCATATTTAAATACAGTAAACTAATACAAGTTCTTGTGTCATGCAACGTTAGCTTGATTTCACACAGTTCTGCTGGGGGTTTTTTGTTGTTTTTTTTGGTTGTTTGTGTGATTTTCATAATTTTCTTTACTTTGTATGTATTTTCTTGTAAAGGGAGATCAGATTATTCTGTGTTTCTGATCATTTCAGTGCTGGATGAAAATAATACAAACATTTAGACGTTACAGAAAACCAAATCACTCACCAACCCCTCAAAGAGTGATGCTAGGAACAATGCAGGTCTGTGAATGTGATAAATCTTTTGAATATCAGCTGGCTCTCAGTTCTTTTTTGTACGTTCTATTGCAGATATATGCATATTATAAACAAACTGAGTACTTTAGATAACTGATATGAGTTACAATCGTAACAACAAAGAAAAATCTTAAAATAAATCCTTTGATCCTCAAGCCTTCAGCATGTTCAGTAAACCATCACAGAAAATCACACCAACACCGTTTCAATGTTCGGTTTGCATTACAAAAACAAAGAAAAGCAAATAAATATCTCAGCAAATCTAACCTCTGACCCCATGTTACAACAGCTTCTGCTTTCAGCCGCCGTCTACGGGTTTTTTTCAGATAACAGAATTTGACCCTGTGACCTCTGAGCGATAAATCAGTTAGCTTCTCTGATGTCAGGTTCACACTTTGAGCACTTCCAAAGATGATGAGAGGAACAGAGAAGCCAAACTTTGCCGGGGAGAAACATTGTCAGGATCACAGAGGGTAAAGATCTGAATTTACAAACCTTAACCGTTTAATTGATCAATGTAAACAATGGCGCTAGTGCTCCAGCTCAGACAAGAAGAGGCACAAGTGTATAAAAACCGTCAGGTTATCCAGCCACAACTCACTCTGTCTTTGTCGTCAGCCACGTCACAAAGCACGTCGTCCAGGTCCAGGATCCCGCCGTCGCCGTGCTCCAGCCGGTGGACCTGCAGCCAGTAGTTTGCATCCTGTTAAAAACAAAGACAAGAAACAAAAAGTGATGAACAAACCCAATAATTAACATTTATATTAATTTATTTAAAGCTGAAACCAAAAAAAGGTTCCTACACATTTTTCCATTTAAATAGTTTATGCCCTCCAAAACTCAATTTGCAAACCAAATTGAGTTCTCTCTCCCTTGGATATTTTTATCTTTTTCATACAATGGACAAAAACTGATGGACGGAGGGACAAATGATGGAAAAACTAACCGAGGGACAGACTGACTGGATGGATGGACAGATGGATGAATAACAGAACCGTGAATGAACCTCATCCGTTCAAATATGAAATAAAATAACATTTCCAGTCAGGTCAGGAACATCTTAAACTTTAAAAACTTCTGACACAAGCAGGTGAACGTCTTCAAACGGGAACAAACCTAACAGGATGGACTGATGGATGAAAGTGCAACTGGTACAAGAGCTTAATTATCCTCTAAAAATATCATGGTGACTGAAATACAGAGTTTATCAGGGAATATGTACTTAAACATGACATTCATCGTCCCCAGATGTTCACTGAGGCCTCAATAATCATCAGAGCTTGACGGGAATCCACTCACAGCTACTGCACACAGATTTCCACAGCCAATGTTTTGACATTTAGAAACGCAACAAGACCAGAAATAAAGATCTTTGTTGTCAATATATTGAAGGCGGCAGGAAGAACTTCAGATATGCATCTCAGGCAGAAATTATCAATAAATAGTAGACTTAAAGAAGGTGTTTAAAGGATTTACAATGATTGCACAATAAAGAATGTTTATCCAAGGGTTTTGATATGCAAAATGTATACCTTTGTGTAATCACTCATGAGAACAAACAAGATCTCGCCCTGGTTAGCTTGTGTGTTAAGTTCATTGGTGTTCGGCTACAGAGCATGCAGCATGTGGGCTGAGTAAGCAGTATGTGGCATAGCATCGATGTGCGCATGCGCATTACCACAAGGTAGGACGGATGTACGGGTAGCACAGATAAACAGCACCTGTTCCAATGCACAGTGTGCACCCTGCGCCCCTCCATGAAGTGTTTGAGGTTTGAGTGCACACAGGGGAGAGTTATGACAACTCCAAGGGGGCCTGACCAACAGGGGGCGCTCCACAATTTTTAGTGAAACAAAAAGTGAAACAAAGCGCAACTAGTAACGATGCTTCAACCATTGTTTATGTCTGTATTTACCACATAATTATGCATAAAAATAGAATAAAATAACACATGCCCTTTCAGACTGCAGATGCTTTGAAAACTGAGTATACGTATTTGATTTTGTACAACAAATCAGAAAAGATCAGAATCATGTTGTCCAAACTGCCTTGAAAAAGTCGGACATGGGACAAATTTGTCTGCTGTGTGAATTTAGTCTCAAAGCAAAACATTTCAAAGGAGTCACAGTTCAAACAGGAAGAGAAGACCTTTTATGCATCTGGAACACAGTAAAGCGAAATCTGCCATAAAGTTTACTTTAAATCAGAGTAACCCGATCCCCGATACCATTTTGCAACCTTTTAAGGAATCATTTCTCCATCGCACCTGAGTTCCCTCATCAGCAGCTCACCCAGTTCTGCAGAGACTTGGTAACGAGACATTCATGTGGTTCAGGTGTGTGTTGGAGACAGGGTTGCCAAATCTGACTGATAGTTTCCAGCCCAAATACAGGGCTCGACCTGAACACAGAGGAACATAGTGACACTTTATTAACCAGTGACTATTAATCAATGATGATGTCACGTTCAACGGATTCTTACGACTGCGTTGTGCAAAAGTCAAACAATTTAAACTTTCAAAACTCATAAATTTCTAAGTTTTTCCTAAAAATTTCTGAGATGAATCTAAAGTTCTGAGTTTCTTTCATGCAGAATTTCTCCCTGCAGTAACCCTAATACGCTGTAGATAAAACGACTACAAGGAAACAGCATTCGAGTTGAATTTTCCTATCAACACTTCCTAAAAACCCACCAAATGTTGTGTAAAGCAGCCCAGATTTTAACAACCCGCCCTTTTTTCAAACCTCTCCAAAAGCAGCTCAATTGTGGAGAAACTCGCCCAATCTGGCAACACTGGTTGGAGAAGGGATGCATCTAAAGGTTGCAAGATCTTTGCTCTCCAGGAGTGAGCTTGAACATCAAAACATTCAGAGCTGCAAACATGTTCTATACCAAGAATCCTATTGTTGTTGTTTTGGTTTCAACCAACTAAAGATTGAATTCTCTTCCCACGTTGTGCGACTCTTATGTGAAGTTTATTCTGTTTACAGGGCCACATCAAACAGTGAGTAAATACGCATGTGTGTGCGTGTGTGTGTGCGTGATTCTGCAAGGCCAAGTTCATCGTGCAAAAATAGCTCACATCAAATTCCCCATGACCAACTGCAAACAGAGGACACATAGTAAACAAGTCAAAAAGCCTGACAGAGACAGAAAAACCAGTCACACCTACAAAACAGAGTTTCTACTGACGTGGGTCAGCATGGAAATAACACACGTCACATACCCACAATCTCACTATCACCTGTTCCATTTGGTAACTAATAGAGATTTACACACAGCTCTCGTCTGAAGGGGACATTAAACAACAAAGGACAGATCTGGATCACAAGAGCCGTCGCCTATTGTAGCGCTCATCTGTCCGACAGCAGACCTGGAAGGAGGCCAAAGGCAGGCGCTGGGACAGTCGGCGGAAACCCAAATTCTGATTTAAGGCAGACGAGCCGGCCTGCAGAGCTCGCTGTGCAAAAAAAAAAAGAGACCATGCAGAGCGCTAACTTCTGATTAAAATGTAAAGTCTACTGTACAGTAATGAAAATTCAGGAAATAATAGTGAGCTCATTATAGCTGAAGAGTGCAGACTGAAAACAAGTCATTCCAATAACAAAATATAATTTTGTGTTGTCGTAAAAATGGAAGTATTAGCAACAGAAGCAGGAAACATCAAAGAGGAGCGAAATATGACTCACAATAAGATGAATATTAAATGTATGAATCATGAAGAAAGAAGATTATGTGGAAATATAATATAGAATATCAGCCAGGAAGCTAAAGCTGTGGAACAACTGGGATTTCTATAAATGACCCTAATAATATTCCTAAATGAGTTACATTTAGGAAACCTGAAGGTAATAACTTTGAGGTTTTTGAATGGCCATCACTAAACTCTGATTAATTATTTTAGGAGTGTTTTCACACCTGGCAGCCTGATAGATTCGGTTTGAATTGTTTGTTGTGTCAAATCAAAACGCTTTGTGCAACCTGTTCCCCTCCTCGCCTGTGGGGGCGCTGCACCAAGGACTGCTGAAGAAATTACATGAAAGCCTCTCAAAAAGTCACTGAGCGCAACTTCCCTCCTCACAAAATGTAAACCAAGATTGAGTAGTTAGATTTTAGAGGTTGTAGAAATGTCTACCAGGCTATTGCATTTGTTTGGTTGTATTTACCCAGAATGCACTGCACTGCAGTCAACTTGCTGCTTTTGGAGGATCTCTGGTCTACTTAACGTTCATATATGTATTCAAACCTACAGTAGGGTTGCAACTTAACAATTGTTTTAATAATAATTTTTTCCATGGATTAATCAATTAGTTGGATTTTGTATTTAACCACTTAAGCTTTTTTTTTTTTTTACACAATATTAGAAAGACAAACAAGCAATTACTTTTTTGAATAAAAAACATTTTATTGCATAAAATGAAAAAACAATTTAGTGAACATTTGCAGCAAAGGACACACCTGCAGCTAATTAAATAATGTCTTTATCTGTTGATTATTTTTGAAGATTAATTGATTAGTAATTGGATACCAAAAGGTGTCTGACAGGGGATTACTTTTATTTTACAGAATCTGAACCAGGTGAAGCTAAAACCCCCACTTCAGAAGTTCTGGTTCGAACAAATTTACTAATAAAGACGATTTTTTTAATCTGAAATGTTAAATTTATAGATTTTTTGGTCATTACTGCTCTCCTATTCTTTCAGCAAATGACCTTTAAGAGTTTGTATTACTCCAGTTAAAGATTAATAGATTACTAAAATAGTTGATTATTTCAAAAATCGATTAATCAAAATATTTGATTAATCGTTTCAGCTCTAGACTAAACACATAATATTATTTAATAATTTTGGATATGACAACATTACACTTTGTCTAGGATTTAAAGCATCAGTGGGAACTTCATAGAAACCTACTTTGCATCAGACTTTTTAAACCAAAACACCTCAGTAAGCCCAACAGAACAGAACAGAACTGAAGAAGAACTCCTGATTTGAAGCACAACACCGTTTCCCGGCACTGTAAACACAGCACAAACGTGGCAACAACACTTGTGACCCATTCTGGCCACTTTCAGAACCTGAAAGGGTCTGTTAACACCCGCTACGCTGCTGTGAGTAAACAAAGAGTGAAATGTCTCTGGAGGACCAGGTCCCAGACGTGGAGTCGGGTGAAAGCGACAACGAGGTTCAGCAGAGCCAGAACCCTGAAGACCATGAGGAGGATCCCAACAGCCTCTTCAACAATCTCACCTCATTCCAGGGCATTTACACAAACAACCAAATAATCGACAACGAGGTAAGGCAGAAAATAGGGGGAGATCCATAATCAACAGTTTTACGGTCGATTATGGATTACTGATCTTCAAAATGCTTGATAATGGCAGAAACTGATGTTTGTGCTCTGAAATGTAGCTAAATTGTTCTTGATGTCACGTGTGCAAAGTTCCACCCACAGTTCCCTGCTGCAAAACATTGATCACTGACAATAACTAGCACTGGTTTTAGTCAAGTTTCAACATATGATGCTAAATCTTAAATGTACGTGAGATATATAAAAGAAAAACGGAGGCAGTGCTTTGTTAATAATTGTCAACACTACGACAAATAGATAAAAGGTTTTATCAAAATAAAAACGAGAGGGTGAGAGAAGTAGGTCAGTCATGCTAGCTTGACTTTGACACGTAGATGTTTTGTGGAATTTGGTGTCTTTTGGTTCAGTTACAAAACAAAAGGCGACCCTCACACCAACTGACATGTTATCAGAAGATTAAATTAGTTAATCAACCTCTGCTGTGCTCAGACGATCACCTGAAAGCATGGTAGCGTAAACCGACTGAATCTTCTGTTCTTCATGTGGGAAAAGTTGGCGTGGATCTTGCGTGTGGAATCCTGATACACTAGTGGAGCTGCTGTCAGTCTGTTGCTATGGCAACCGGTCTGCGCGCGTATCGTAGTCGACATAGAGCGAGCGAGAAGAAAAACACTCAAAAGTGGTTTTGAGTTGTTCTTAAACAGTTTATCTGTTATTTTTCAGTTTGCTGCGGATGCACTGCACTAAATTAATTACACCAACATGTCCAGGTTTCATTTTGTTACCTGAATTGTTCTACCGCAGCAAAAGAATCATCATTTCGCCCGCCAGTGTTGTGCGCGTGGACGAAATTTTCAGATGCAACATGTCTATACCAAGAAAGTCTCTGAGTTGGTAACAGAGTGGGGGGGGATTGTTGTTAATTGTGAATATGCAGACAAGACCTGTTGAGTGGATGCATCGGTCAAACTTCTCTCACAATGAAAGGACAGCATTTGATCATTAGACTCTTGTTGAGGCAGAAAAGAACAGATTCACATGGAAGTATCGGCTGATCACCGAACTCCCAAAATTCAGAAAATATAGGAGGACCTACCAAAAACAGATTATTCTCTACTGTAGCTTCACCTAGCAGATTTGTTTTTAATGCAACATTAAAAAAATATGCTAATAAAATTGTACTGAATCTTTGTTCACAGCACGCGAATGAAGATGCAGAACGACAAGTCACTTACAGCCTGGTTTCAGAGGTGCTTGAACTGTTTCTAGAGACCACTTCACCAGACGAAGATCTGAGCTCTGGCAGCGAGGAAGATGACATTTTACAGGAGCTTTCAGGCCTGATTGATGATCTGTTTGAGGAAATGTTCACATCGTCGTCTTCCAGTGAAAACACTGAGGCGGAGGACGGAGACGCGGAGGCGAGGGCGAGGGCTTTGAGAATGGCGGAGGAGGATGAGGCGGCAGAGAGGGCACCAGTGGCAGCAAACCAGGGTGAACAGAACAATTCAGAGGAAGTACAAAACCAACAACAGGGAGAGAAAAAGAAGTGAAGCTACGAGAAGCAATCCTGTTCAAACAGATGAGGGAAAAGTGCTGATATTCTCTTAAGAAGATCATACAGAGTGTGTTTTGCCCTTGGAGGTCTTTAGAGAGGATCTAAATTTTTAACATTAAAAGCTTCTCTAATTTTACCAAAAATACTTTCTTCATCTCGTCTGTGGAACGGCGCTTCTGAAACATTTCCCACTGTTTTTGGAAATTGTCCTTTTGACATAACTATCAAACAAACAAACAAATCTGACATTCTCGCAGAGCTGAAAATCTCATCTGTGGTTTTACATCCGCTGTGTAACGCACCACATCTTACATTTTCTGGGGTTTCAAATCGACAACTTGCTCTGCTAGTAAATGCATTAATCTGACAAGATCTTATTTTAATATTTTTGATTTAGTTCAGTTTTAATATAAAAAAACAGCCATTAAAGACACGTCTCTTCCTCTAGAATATGTCCTTATACAGCAGATAATTCAACTTACTGCCAGTAGATAAAGATCTACAGTTTAAATCTGCAGCTAATTATTATTTTAGAAATACAGTTTTTTACAAAATGTTCTCCTTTAACTTACTTACTTCTTATGTTAATATGTCGTTATATTACTTAAAAATTGTCTCAAATCAACAAAATTATTTATTGCAACAACTTCGGGGACAATTTATATCCCAGAAATTGCGACAGACCTAATTAGAATATTTTGTGTTGTTGTTTATTATGATAAAGACAAAAATGACAGCATCGTCAGAAGTTTGAATATTAATATAGACCAAACACCTAGGACAGTGTGTGAAATATTGTTTATTTAAAAGTCACAAGTTTTGAAAAGCTGTTCAGCTAATCTGATCTGTGGCGTGCGCTTCGTTATAACATTTAACATCCCACAACTCAGAATGACAACTGTAGAATAATGGAAACCCAGATTACATCAGTTCTTATCAGGAAAGGAGACAAAAGCTTGATTAGAATAACATGAAACTGACCCATGAAGTGGATCCATGAATAATAAAGAACATAATGGCAGTCAGTGAGTCAGTGCCTGACCTTGGTTGTTGGGGTCAACATAGGATCTTAATCAACTCCCATTTCATTTAATCTTATTGCTGTGATACCATCTGTTGCTATTCAGCAAAAGGCCAAAACACATTTATTATTTATGGGCAAATATGGGTTGAAGTTTACTGATGAATGCACATGATTGTGCAAATTTTTTCCGTTACATTATTTATTTAACTTGCAGCTGAATTTTCAGCCTGCCTCAAGCAAAGTTTTGGCTCCACTTGCACCAAAGCAAAACCTGTTCCCCAATCAGTCAAAGTTATAACATCTACCTTAAAGCAGGGAGACGATTCTGTCAGATCGAGCCTTGCAGGATGAACCATAAACACGAGCGCTGTGTGAAAAGCTGCAGACGGCCGGCGTTCTTGGCAGATTGCTTTGTTTTTGTTATAATCTCCATCATTTGTCATGACGGGTTAAAAAGCCTCAGGTGATAGCTGCAAATGTTTCATCCATACAATATTGTGACTTATTTTCTCTTTTTCTTTGCTGGGGAGTTTTGACTCGCTTACATGCATGTTGTGAAGCATCAGTGCAGCTTTAATGCAGATCTGATCTACTTTTAACTCAAGCAGTTGAGCGTGACACCGTTTCAACGCGTTCCCCAGTGAAATGAATCGCTTGAAAGATGCATTTTGCTGCAGCTTTCTTCCCTTCCTCCCTCCACATTTAGAAAGACGGAGCTGAAAAGCGACTCTGGGGACACAGAAGATCTGAGGGAATAATTAAGTAATTGTAGATTAAGGGTTTTAGAGCAGGGAGGGATTTGGTTTAAACCCAACCAGAAGGAGAAACTGGGAAGAACACAATTAAAGACAATGAGATATAAAACAACATGACACTTATCTCATGGTGATTAAAAAAAAACACAACCTGATGCAATCGGGGACAATGGATGCTGCATCCTCACTGCAGGCAGCACTAATAAGCTGTGGATTAGGAGAACACAGCAGGCTTATTGGCACCAGAGCGTGCTGATGGTGTGTGTCCACACACAACCTGTGGAGGAGCTTACATCACCCTGACTATCTGCAACAGGCATCTGCAATTAGACCGGAGGATTTGGATGCCTGCAGTGGTTTCTGGGGCAACGGAACAATGTATTTATTTTATCATTTAAACCTGCAGCTATCTTATGTTCACGTTTTACAAGCAGAGAGCAAAAGCATTTGCTTCTTCTATCAGAAGAATAGATAGAAAAACTGATGTTTGTCTATCTGAAAAACATCAGTTTGTTTGGGAAAACCCAAATCAAAGCTGTAACCAAGCCAAAACTGTACAGAAAATATGTACATTTCACATTTAAGATGAAAACACTTCTATGTCTTCAAAAATGATTTACCCAGAATTCCTCAAGTGACAGTTTCAGCTTCAAATTCTGTAAAAAATAAAATAAAATAAAATAAAAAAAAATATATATATATATATATAAATATAAACAGTTATTAAATGGTTAATAAAATATAATCACAAGATCAGCTCTTATCTGATCTTGTGATTTGAACAACCTAGTCAAAGATCCTGTCATAGAACCACACCAGTGAAAAGAATTTGAAATTGCAAAATGTAATTAAAGTGTTACAAAACCTGTGCAACAAATGACAGACGTTCATATTATAATAAAATAGCAGATTAGATTTGCGCATCCAGACAAGCCTGTGCTTTGTTTGCTGGGTAACAACTGAGGTGCCAGAAACAAAGTCACTGCACAACAGGGAATAAGTTTCACATCTAAAAGGTTAGGAGGACGTTTGCAATAGTCGCTGTAAATCCGATTTGTGTAGAAAGAGAATCCACATGGGGAGAAGTCTGCAGAAAACCTGACATAACCTGTAAACAGCCTTCAAATGCTTTAACATGAAGTTAATTTTTAAAAAGAATATGTCTTTTTGCTTTATCTGAATGTGAATATCCATCCTAACTGCATCTCTCCTGCCCATATTCCAAACATTCCTCCCCATTTACATGCCAGAGCGGGATTCAAGGACTCTGAAATTCAATCTGCTTTACAGTCAGTCAGGAGTGACAGGAGAAGTAAGGACGTTTCAAACAAAGCTGAAAAACACAAACAACTTGTCAAAGAGGAGAAATCGCAGTCAAAACTCTAAGGAAACATTAACTTTTTTTTAATTCACCTCCTGATATTTCTCATTTATTTTTATAAACTCAACATCAGACGAAGTAATATCTTCATGTCAGACAAGCCCACTCTGCGGTTGTGCAGTTTAACTCATTTCCTCCAACTTGTTCCTACTGTGAGAGTTGGATCAGGGTCAATGTCCTCAGGTCGCAGCGCTATCACTCACTCTTTTGTCCTCGTATTGAACCAGTCTACCTTCCCCGACGCTGAACCCCATTTCGCCAAGTAACCGAGGCGAAGGGAGAACAGAACCAGACACAGAAACCGGAGAGAAACTGCTGGCAAAAAGCAAACAGCCTAATGGCAACGAGGAACAATGTCACCATTCACAGAAACTCTTATCTGATCCAAGCAGGCCAGAGCTTGACAGGTTAACATATTGCGCTCCAGAAATAGTCAAAATTACGCCGTTTAGAAGTAGACATTAAGCTGAGGCAGGTAGGACATTTTATTTAGCACATTAAACTTTTAAAACTCTAAACAAGAAGGTTTTTGTTGCAGCGTGGGGGATTCACATCCACATGATGGGTTAGTGAATGTAAACACAGGAAGTTAAAATGGAAACCTGTGCAGAATGCATAAGAGCCTGCAGCCTGATTAACTTTATGAATAATGAAGAGTCACACAGAAGCATCGCGAGTTCAGCTTTCCGTCTGTGGAGCAGCCTGAGAGAACAGAACAGAACAGAACGAGACGGAGGATGAAGCTGGTCTGCAGGGACGCTTAGCAAGAACACGGCCTTCAGAAACTTTTAAACGCTGAACTGTTATGCAACTTTTTTTACATCGCTAGGTTTGGTTTTGCTCTAAAAGGCAAAACCGTTTTATAATTCAAGTTTTATTGCAGCACGGGGGCTCACAGTTCGGCCTGTCACGATAAGTTTTGATGGATAATAAACAGAAGTTATCACGAGGAAAGATATTACTGTTTTGAGACCATTTTCAAATTATATAAAAAAGAACACATTCTCAAAGAGCTTTAAATCTAAAACATTGAACTGATATTTTAAATATCCAAAATAAATAAACAAAACAAGCAAACAACAACTAAAATAAATTATGAAAACTCTCAAACAAAACTGTCCTTCCACAAAAGAACTAGCTGAGACCAAATCTCCAGACTGAAGACTTTTGTCATCCAGTTTCAACTAGAAAGACAGAAAAACAAATCATACAAATGGAAAGAGCTTGTTTTAATTTATCATGTGATCAAATGATTTTTTGCTACTCTAAGTTCATCCAAATCTCCCAGTTATGTTCTGTCATAATTAGTTCATGCTTCGTCTTGCAACAACAGATCACGAAGGAATTAATCTTTTTCAAAATCTTCCTTTCAGACTTTGCAGATTTCAGCTTCAGATGCTGGTTTTATTTCTCTGCTACATAAACATCCATTAGCTGCAGATGAACCTTCCCAAAAGTCTGCAGTCGACTTTAAACCACATGAGGGATAAAAAAGGTTTGCAGGTGCTCCATTACTACTCAATTGTAATGCAATGCTTAAGCAGCTTTCAACAAAAAAGAAATTTTAACTCTTTGAAGAACCTTGGATAATGTGAGTTAAAAGATTTTATTTCCCTTTAGGATTAATAAAGTGCTTTTGAATCGAATCGGGTTGAACAGACTGACTCATAATGGAGTTTGGCAGCATAGAAACAACATCAATAAAAAAGATATCAATGGCTGAATCCAATGAGAATTGCACACTTTCTATAAATTCTTGGGTAAGAGATTCAAAATAAAAACCAATCAGGATCAACACAGACCCTCATTTACTTCCTCCTGTGTGAAGGTCACCACACTGACCTTCACACAGGTTGCTGTTTAACCAACATGTCCTGCAAAAATCAATGGGAATGTTTCCTCATACAACACCAGCAGAAGGAGATAAACAATGAGTCTCACACTGATATTTTTTATTAAGCTCCTCCGCTGTCATCCTGCTTAGTCTTTAGTTTTTACTCAATGCCAAGGAGCTCTGTAACTCTGCTTTGTTCCAAAAAACAAATAAATAAATCAAATTCACAGCAGCTAAATCAATTATGTTTACTCACAGCAAATCAGAAATTAAAAGCAACACAAATACGATGTAGAATGTTAATTTTTTAAAGCAATTCTTAACAGGGAAGGCATTTATCTGATGAGGAATGTAAATAAAAATCTAAATTATTTCTGTGATTCTCTTCATTGAGCTAAAGCAAACTGGGATAATTCAAACCCCAAACTACAAATTTCATTCTGTATACACCCCTGTGCAAACAAAATGACAATAAAAGTCAGTCTAAGACTAAATGCAAACTACAGAAGTTAATATCTAACTTTCTTTTGAAAAAACATAAAATCAATTTTTTTTTATTTTTTTTTAAAAAGCAGTTAAAACTTTGAACTCTTTCTTTTGTGATTCAGAATAAATCTGAAACAACTTTAGTGAAGAATAGATAAATAAATAAATTAAATGATTTGATATTTATAGACATATTTTGCCAATCAAGTCAAAATCCATCCTCCTTTTCCAGTTTACTTCCATTCCTTTAAAAGTGTATTAAGTTAATTTTGAGACAATAAAAACAAAAATAAGCTTCTTGAAAAGTGCTGCTTCTTTTAAGCTTCATCAATTTTTACTCACATTCGTTTAGTTGAATCTTAAAAGTGTAAATAAAAAAATTACAGAAAGGCTAATTTAGGTCTTTGGGTTGTAGGTTCAATCACACAGGTTAAATGGTAATCCAGCAACAAATAATCAGGTTAATGCACATCATTCATCCGTTCTAACCAGCTGACAGGTACTTTAAAAATACTAAAATATTAGAGATTCTTGTCAATTCAACTACTCAATACTACATTAGACCTAAAGGAACATTAGCAGTAATAATTAAAACAAACTTTTTTATATTTCACAAGGATTTCACTCACTGAAATTGTCAGTCTCTTCTAAACGGGGAGGAAAATGTAAGACTAAAGTTACACTCAGACAAGTCTACAAAATCTCTCCTGATCCTCAAACCTCATGGAAAACAGGAGTCAAACCGAGGGGAAAATAAAAACAGCAAAGGTTTACAATTCCAAATTAGCCTCACTTTTAACTACGGCAAAATAAACAGAGCAGAAAGACAGTTTCACCAGTTTTACAGACTAAATGATGAGGTCAAATGTGTTTTTTTTAGTCATACACCCACAGATGCTGCTGCAAACCACAGGAGGAGTTAAAAAAAATAAGAGGGAGATCCCATTGTTCTTGTTTTCCTCACCAGTGTGGAATAAAAACTTAACAAACCTGCAATTATTAAAAAATAGAGCCGCAACAGGAGATAAAATCAGAGCGACTCGCAGGCATCAGGAGCCAGGAACCTGAAGTTCAGCAGAGACACCGAATCCTCTCAGAGTGATGTCACTTCTTACAGCTTCACTCAGACCTGGTTGTTTTAATTCACTGAAACCCTTTGAATTAAAAACGTTCCATAGTATTTAACCGCTGATTCCTCCAAGGAGAAACAAACCACAACTGAAACACAAATCCATGTCCAAGTCAGTCAAAAAGATTCAAATGAAACGATTAATAATGATTAATTGTTTATTGAAATAATCATCAACAAATTTAGTTATAGATTAATCGTTAACTGCAGTTTACAGACAAAAAAAAAGCTATTTGAAAAATACAACATATTCAGAGCAGTGATTAAGCCAAAACTGTACAAAAAAAATACAGTTTACATTTAAGATAAAAACTATTTTGTCTGTACGTTTTAGCCAAAACTAGAATAGTTTTAGCTTCACTCAGTGCAGGTATTACTATAGGAATGCAACAATATTGCACTTTATTCAATAAAATGTTTTTTTATTTTTTATTTTAAAGTATTTGTTTACTGGTATCTTAAAGTACTTAAAATATTGCATCAAAAATGTTTAAGCTGTCGAATGAAAAATCTGTAGAATCTGCCTTTTTTAAATCCAATTAATTGTCAGACTAATTGATAAATTAATTGATAACTAAAATAATTGCTAGTTGCAGCCGTCCTGAGGGTTTTATCTGGAATCTCCGGTTCTGCCATCGACAGATTTTCATATTTTTATAGGAAGATGTTTTCAAACAAGTTGAGATCAAAGATCGCTTATAAAACCTTCAGGATTCCACCAGGATTGGTTCTGGATCCATTATTGTTTGTTTTTAACATGCTCCCTTTAGCTGCCAGTATTTAATCTTTAATGTCACTTCTTGCATCACTTTTATGCAGATGATATTCAACTGTATATGACTTTTAAAGCTCATCAGATGGACATGCTGTCAGATCAGCGATCGGCTTTTCAGCAGCTAAAACCAGAAAGACTTCGACCCTGTAGTTTCTTCTTTTTGTCCAACTCTTAGGGCCAGGATTCATTGGTGTAATGTTTGATTATTCAATGTTTTTTGACTCATGTAAAATCTGTCTTGTTCTCATTATTTTATTTAAGGAACATTTCTAAAACTGTCTGTTGTTTAGGTGAACAGAGGTATTCATAATCCTCCACATCTGCTTCTCCTCCCATGAAGGAAATGGTGTTCGACCTTTACTCTGTTTCTCTTCAAATCTTCAGTTATCTCCTGTGTTTTGGTCACATTCAGGATGAGATTATTGACACAAGGCAGCTGTCTGTACTCAGCTTCTTGTCCAGTTCTGATCCACCAGACGACTGCAGTCATTTTAGGATTCAGCTCAGTGAATATCCATGAGTTGGTAGATTTTTTTTTCCCTGCGTTACTCTTCTGCACAACTTCCTCCTTGACTTCTTTGTGTTGCTGCTGGTTAACCAGAGTTGTCGAACAATCCTCTGACGTCTTCACCGAACAACTAGATTTATACTGAGGTTAAATTAAGCTGGACTTTTAGAAATTGTTCTCTTTCCACTTCACAATCACAGGCTTATTTGAGTTGGTTTGGTACATGAAACCACAATAAAAAAAACATTTAGGTTTGAGGTTGTAGTTCAAAGGGTCTGTATGCATTGTTTTTTTCATCAGGGAAACCTCAACATTTACAGCCGAGCCTCATATATCATGAATAATTGTTCACCCATGTGAGTGAAATGTTGCTTTTCTTTCTTCTGCACAATAGTTTAGTTGAACGCATGCATTGGAGTCTGACTTTTAGACGAAACCAGGGAGGGGACACATGCTGCAACACAATAACCTGGTTTCTAACTTCAGTGACAGTGCGGCTCAGATTTCAAGGAGCAGCTCTGGTTATAGACAGTGGGGCAACAAGAAACCACACAGCCTGAACCGAGAAAGAAATTATCCCAATACCAAAGCGGCAAGCTGAAGCTAGCTCCATCTGCAGTCATAGGTCATGTTTTGACAGCTGTGAATCTGGTAGTTGAGTTAATTAGTACCTGATCTGAGTCTTGAGGGTGTTAACTTTTATTTATCGTTTTGAAATTCTTCCAGAAGTAAAATTTTATCTGTAACTGTGAATTTTATGTTTGGAATCAGAAGCCAGCGTCTCCAAGATCTAAAACGCGTCATCGCCCAGACCTGAACTGCTTGATTATTAAGATACAAAGATGTCAAAGTGATGGCAGACGTGAAGAACTGATGAAACACAAACAAATGCAGCAAACAAGTGCAGGCAGCTGACTCAGATCAAGAGAATAATGCATGGAGGCTGGACAAAGGAAAGCTGCCAGGCAGGAAGGGATCACAGCGTCTCGTCTGCTTTACATCACAAGCCTCTACAAATTAAAAGCCTTCATTGTAAATTTTAGAACCAAAAGTGTGGAAAAGTCAATTCCATCTCCACCTTCTGGATGAAAAAGAACCGAGATCAGATCAGATCAGATCAGATCAGATCAGATCACCTCGTAGTTCCAGTCGAATGGTTTCTGGAAGAATGTGACAGCAGGAAATCCTGTCTGTCAAAGGTGGAAGTTTTACCAAAATAAGAGCTTCTTTCACCTACTTCCCACAACATAAAAGGACCAATTTCCTGTAAACATTTCCTGTAAACCTAAAGCTTATAAAACTGGTAAAACTTGTTAAACTTGTACATATTATCAGCTATGTAAACAAAAAACTTGGGTTGCATCTGTAGTTTGTTTACTTTGGTAAGAATCAGTTGATGAGTTTGTGGACTTGTAACATTTCTGAGAAGAAATCTGAAAAGTTTAATTTATGTAAAAGACATGGGGCCTATGTTTCTTAGCTTGTTTTTCCCACCACATCCCATAATACTCAGCTCAAGCTTGCTTACCTGGTAGCTAATAAAACTGCTCTGGAGTTCATTTGGAAGCACACCACTTACCCTTTCTGTTGTTTTTGTCTGCACACTGGTGGCTGTTTTTACATCTAGACACATGAACCCACCAAGGGGGGAACAAACCAAAGGTTGTTTTAAATTAACTGAGCACCACAGGTGTTAAAAACCTCAAATATTTTGGACAATATTTCAGTTTCAGTAACTCCTGGAGATCACTTTGGTCTTTAGTCTTTATATTTTAAAGATATTAAAAAAATTTTTTATTAATCCTCCCTTCCAAGGGGTCCATGAGTACACCTGTGTAATCATTATATGATGCAATTAATGCAAAGCTTAAGAGTACTTAAATATAATAATATAAACAGTTTTTACAACAAAAATAAACAATTCTTGTTGTAAAAAATAATCATTACTTTTTCTAAAAATAGTAATGAAAATATATAGTGCATTTATAAATAGGCTTCCAAAATCAAACCTTAAACAATTTATATATTTTATGTCAAAGCAATCAAAAGTGAAGTAATTTTAAGTCACGCTGGTCAGAACCTCTACCGTTACTTTAACCATTTTGTCCAAGTTTAATCTCTACTTAACATCCGAAGATGTATTTTTTAAAGTGATTGCATAAGAAAAGCAAGAAAAAAAACGACATATATTTTTCACAAATGCTTACTTGTAAGGGAATCTACAATAATGTCTCTTTGAAGTTCTGCAGAAAGAAGTAATACAGCAAATAACTGATGCTTTTTTTTTTTGCCATTG
The DNA here is from genome assembly GCF_019740435.1 of Gambusia affinis. NCBI lineage: Eukaryota > Metazoa > Chordata > Actinopteri > Cyprinodontiformes > Poeciliidae > Gambusia > Gambusia affinis. Next base: position 25,164,304 of record NC_057879.1, read on the forward strand.
CTTCTTGTTTGCCAAGGAGGCGGCCGGAGCTCATAGAGAGGCTGGGATAAAAATGATCCAAATGTAATCAATCATGGAGTCAGTGGCGGCAAAGCTGCAGGCAAAACCACAGGAAACATCGACTGCTGTCAAGAAGAATTGTCACCTAAACTTCAAGCTTCCCAACAGACGTGCACCTTTGTTGTATTGACGTTTTCAGAAACTCTGCGGTTCAGACCAAATGCACATTCAAGCCTTTAAGTCCTTGATAATGAAGTAGCCTCAAACTTGGCACAGAAAGAGGCCGATCCAGCAAGAGCTTTCTTTGGTGCCTTTAAAAGAAATCTTTAAAAAAAAAAAAAAAAAGCACCCCAGTTTGTCCCTCTGGACACAAACAGAAACCACCACCATGGAGACAAACTGACATCACCACCACATGCACCATGAAGTTTCATTCCAGCCAATCAGGGACAGATGTGGGGAATGTGAGCAAGAAAAAGACAATGTTTGAGAACCTGAGGGCTGTTTGTGGGTAGATGGAGTCTGAAGCTGGAGGTGAGTCGATACAGAGATACAAGAAGGTTAAAAAGCTGATAGAAAAACAAAATTAATTTGAGCTTTTCAAAATGAAATGCATCCAGACCCTGTGAGATTTTGGAGCAACACCAAAATAATCAGATTAAACCGAATTTGATCTGTTGCTGTTATTTTAAGAATAAAAATAAATAGCATCATTTATCAGCCAACAAGCAAAGTTAACAACAACCTAACTTGTGTTTTTTAGTCAACTAAAGATGATGTCAAACAAAAGGTGGAAAATACAGCAGTTAAGATGAGGTTTGGTTTGGAAGCAGCCCAGCTGAGGCTAACAGAAATGAACATTTTGGTTTGTGGCAATAAAAATAAGGATTTATTCAGGATACTCTTTGTGAGATTTCACATCATTTACCGTCTTTCTTTTCATATATCGGTTAAATACTGTTTGTTACACAGGGAGTTTGGATTCAGTTATTTACCAAGACACTACCTTGGGTTGAGGTTGCCACTAAATACATCTTGGATTAATTAGTACCGTGTATTTTTCAGTAACGTTGTTATATATGCATGTGCTGTGTCGCTGTTTTTCTCTATTTACTGCAGGTTGCTCTGGTTACTTTTTGAATCTCAACTGTTTTCCTTTCACATCATCCTTTGGCAGATGAGACTCCTTTTGTGTCACTTGGCAAATTCAAATTTAAATAAACAAAGGTCATATGTGGAGTTCCTCAAGGCTTTTTTTCTCAGGCCAAATTTAATCTTTACTGCTCAGTAGAGAAGCCAGAAGCTGAGATATGCAGAAACGATTGGCTCCTTTTGAATCATGGCATTATTGTTTATTGTAGTTTTCCAATAGAGATTGAAAATTACTTCATCAGTTCATTTGTTTGAAATTAGCGTTTTAATATTTCAAACATTTCTAAACGTATTTTTTGTGATCAAAATGTAATTTTCTTGCCAATTTGTTCTTTTCTTACAAATTAACTTGCCTTACTTGTTTTAAAAATGTTTTGTAAATCACATTTGAATAAACTCTACTAGCCAAGACAGTACAAAAAGAAAGAGAGCATTGAATATGACAGACCAGATAAATCCCACCAACAATAGCTCAAAGTTTTGAGGTTCAACGGCTTAAGCCTACAGAATCTGTTGTCCATCACATTACATTACACAATAAGAGACGTAATTCCTTCATAAAAGACGGTTCAAGCCCTACAATCCTTCAGGTTCAGACACGTTTTATATCAAACCCACACACACCTTTGGCCATTATTCTTCTCATCCCTGTGCTAATCAAAGGCTTCTGAGAGGTGGGTTGAATTAAAACCAGCGACTTGGCCCCGGCAAACAATCGGTCCCAACTGTCATCTGGGTCTGGCTAAAAACAACTCAAGTACGAGCCGCGCCTGATCCAGTTATGAAGTCTGACGTCATCAATGGCATTTGGAGACGTATGAGGGGTAAAAGTAGTAGGAACAGTTGGCAAAAAGGCAAACATGAGATACAGTGCATGGGATTATTTTTGCCAAGTCAGAAACTCTGCAGTCTGGTGGCATCATGTGACCATCTGACAGTGAGAAGAGCAGCTGGCATTTGCTGCTTAAGACATGAATCTTAAATCAAAAAACGTTCAAATACGTCAAGATTCGTTCAACTCCAGCACTTTAGACAAGTTGCAACAGGTCGCTTATTGACTGAAATGAATAAATTTCCCATTCCTTGCGAACCATTATGTCACCGTGAATTCATCAAAAGCAAGAGCCCCAGTTTTACTGGAACAGCCTGCAGGTTGAGAAGCATAAATGATAAAATCAACATCATCAGCAAAGATAAAAGAGATGGAACCAGAATGAAAAAACATGCACAGTCTTATTACTGTAGCCTGTTTATAAAGGTTTATAAAGAAGGTCATATTTGTCATCTGCCATTCCTACAGCTGTTGTGGCGACCTGATACGGTTGCATGCTACATCACCCCCAGGGCGCACAGTGGTTCAAGGTAACCAAGTTCAACATATGTTTAGAAAATTTACTGCAGCAGCTAAACAACCGGATTATAACTCAAAACACAAGTTAAAACTGTGAATCATTTTCAGGATCCCCTGGTCTGCAGGAAATGTTTAATGTGGTCAATTGTATTAGCAAAATTAATCTGTGTAGCATTCAGGCCTCCAGGGACCTGAACCGCAAACCCACTTAACCGTGGGCAATATCCACTTAAAGTTTTATCCTGATGTTTTGTGGTACTATGGTAATAATGACAAAAATGAGGATAAGAACCATTTATTATGTCCTTTTTTTAGGTAACTGTATGGCTGCAACTGCATGGCGCACCAATAACATCCCCACAAACTCAGATAATGCTCTTGAAAACCATTTGTAATATACTTCTCTTGGACAAGAGTCATAAAAAAGTCTGACTTGTTCCACTGAGAAACACACAGTAACTGCATTTAATTATTAAAATTGTTCATATTTATTGAAACTCCTTTTGAACAGTGGAGAAAAACGTTTTAAAAAAATCCCAACAAAACTGACAGTTGGATTTTGCTGTGACGACGATAAATCAAAATTGATCACTATTAATGATAAATGGTGCAATAAATGGCCATTCCTTTTATGCATAATCAAATGTCTCAGAGTTTTGATGTTTATCTGGAAGCTGAATTAACGCTCTGCTGTCGCACCAAACACTAGAATTAGAAGCACCACTTTTAGAAAAATTTAAATTAGAGAACATTTCTCCAAGTGGAGATCTGAAAACGTTGAGCTATAATTTGGAGCACTTCCAAATTCTTTATCTTCACACACAAAAAAAAATCAAGAGCTGCTTTTTTTAGTTTTTTTTTTTTTTTTTACCAAATAAGTTGAAAGCAAATTCTCATTTTCAACAACAACCTGATCAGGATACAAAAAAACTTATCATACAGCAGGAAAAACAGTGGTTGTTTTCAATGGTTGAAACATGTTGGATTCAGTTTAAAATCAGTTTGCCTCCTAAGCCTCATAGGGTTCAGATAAACCAAGTCCCAGCAGTATGACCTCAGGCTTGTACTGTTTAGGTAACTGAGGAAATTATGCCCTCACTGTGGGATGTGGACATACCTGTTGACATCTTTGGGAACTTAACAGACTTGTATAAGCAGAAAATACACGTTCTTGTTACTGACAGAAACAAAAACATCTCACTGATGCGTCACAGACGCAGCTGGGAGGCAGACGTTTGTTACAACGAGGATGGAGAAACTTCTGGAAGTGGAAACAGGACGACGTATGACGCTGCTTATTCTGCATCCTATTCATTCTCGTGACAACCCTGATTCTTTCTCAATCATTTTTAAATGGAAACCACGAGAAGGCCTTCATAAGGCAACAGATGTGCAAGCTACTATAAAAAAGATGACAAACTTAGACCTTCAAAGCTGTTAACATAAAAGAGAGGAAGGCTTCCTTCAGGACATGATGGGGGAGGAAAGGAAACTGGGATGAAGAGATGAATGTGGGCAGAAGAGAGGAAGGAGCTCTGGGAGGGTGAGACAGCTAATCAGTCGCTTCCCTCTTGTTCTGGAAAGGAGCTAGAGGGTGTTAGTTACAAAAAAATATTAAAATTTCCCTAGTATTTGATGAAACCATGGTATGAATCTGACTTATAAAAGTCTCATGTGACTCATCTGTGAAGATTTATTTGAGAATTCCCATCTGGTTGCAAATATTAAAGGCAAATTCTGGACACTCAACACCCTGTTATGAGATGTTGAACACGTTTTTAGATTTGCACACACCAACAGCAGCAGCATGGATGCTTACGGTGCGATCTGCTCCCGTTTACCCTCTGCAAGTGTAAGTCCGGTGACGTAAGAGGATAAACTGCAGGGCCGGGACACTGTCTGCTCCAGTGAAACACACGGATTTACATGGAAAGCAGAAAACTTTTCTGCACCCAAAGCACAATCAAAATGTCACTCATCTTCTTCCTCCAGTAGAAAACACAAAACGCGCTTCAGTCAGTGAGTTACTGAGGCCGTTTCCCACATGCAAGGCAAGCAAGAGACTTCACAGTAGTTTTAAATTTAGCTATATTCATTTGCTTTACAAATATGCTCCTAGTATAACCGCATAATATAGGAGCATGCTGCCTGCTTCTTTTCAAACAAAAACATTACATTGGGTTGAAATGGCAAAAATAGCAACTGTTTGGAATGCGATACAATCTTCATTTATGAAGCATTTTCTCCCAAAAATACAGCGGATCAAATCAAAACATGCAGAATGAGAATAACTCTTCGACTGCTCATAGGGAGCCAGCTGTACCAGGGCCACAAACGGTCCTAATCTCTGGCAGGAGTCAAAGTGGTTTTCTTTTTAATCTGTCTAGTCTGGATTTTGAAGATACGGGTATTTATGGAGTCTCTTTCTCCATGCCAGCTTTCCCAAAGCCTCGCTGGACGCTGAGCTTTGACTGCGTGTCAAATGGTGAAAAACAAGCCAAAAACACAAACAAGGCAGAGTCCACAGCAGATGATTCTGATATAAAAATAAAACTGATCGTTGCTTTAGCTCAGAGGTGATCAAAGATCTTGGAAATTAATCTGTACGAGGGTCTGGATGTTAAAACATGATCTTAGCGAGCGCCTCCAGGGTTTTCTGGTTGTTTCACAGCAGGAAAAGCTTCTGTGGTTGGTTTGTGATTGGAAACAAGCAGAGCGTGTTGACATTGAAGCTATGGTCACTTTAAATGTAAATCAAGAGTTGGAAGCTGGGGGCATTTCTGTTTTGACAGCAGCTATAGTGATATTTACCCAAACTGTGCACCAAACGTATCGGCAACTCGTCTTTTATTCAGCTTCAAATGTAAATGATCACTTATTGCATAGCAATCAGGAAACTCAGGTTTTATTATGGTTAAATTTCAAAGCTTCTATTGGTAGCAGTAAAAACAAATTATGCAGGTGGTAAAAAAGTACTACAATCTTTAACACTTGTAATGGATTTGCAGTCATAAAAAAAGAAAACGAAATGCACCAAGAAAATAAAGATACACGTACTAACCTACTGTAAATAAGTAGCTACAAGGTAAAAAGTCACGACCTGTTAATGATCATTACCTTGTAAATCCCAGCTGATACCTGGACATTATGTCTGCATCATGTTTAAAGTGTAACTAACTTTCCTGTGAAAGCATAACTCTGCCCCCAAACAATAGCTGTGTCTGAGCTGGCCGTTAACGCAGCGGCTGCAGACATGTCCGAAAATGTCAGAGCAATGTTGCAATTAGGTGACGTATTGATGAACCGAGCAGATATTTCAGACTTACAAAGCCACATTCTCGCCTAAAAACATTGGCAAAAGAAATCATGTTGCGTCACTTAAACTGTAATATAACAAAATAATTTGCCGCTCTTCACCGCCATTACCGCTTTGCCTGAAGGCTCGGTTTGGAGCCGCAATGAATCATGGGATATGGTGGTCCGGACCCATCCTTCAAATCTGGGGAAAAGAAGGACAGATTTGGAGGAGTCTCCGAATTCGGACATGCCTTGATATCACGCTATGACGTAATTGGCCTACAAATCCGTCCTTCGAAGGATGCAGACCCTGAATTTGGACACAGCTAATATTATGAAGAATTCCACCAGAGTGGGCGGAGCCAGGAGACACAGAGGGGCGTGGCCAAATGTTGGGCAGGACGAGAGAAGCTCTGTCGGTTACTTATAAGCTCTGTTGCTATATTCAGGAACTTTTCAGGTCTCTAGCAACTTTATCTTTTCACCCAAAAAGCCACATCGTCCAGCAGCTGCTGCTGTGAGTCCCTCCCAGTTTCTAAGCACTGCAGGTTGTTACGGATTAAACAATTAATCAGATTAATTCTGATGAATCAATTATTGAACAAATTTAGTAATCAATCATATGAGACAATCATATTCAGAGCAGTAATTCAGCCAAAATTGTACAAAAATACATGCACATTTCACATTTAAGATAAAAATACCACTAAATATGTTTTACCCAAAACTTGACTTAGTCCAAATTTAAAGGAATGCTGTGTTATTGCATTGCAGACAATAAAATGTTTCTAATTTAAAAGAAGAATTGAATTGTTTACTTGCATTTTTTTCATCCATTTCTAATATTGTATAAAAAGAATGACAAATCAGTACAACGTGCCAATTTTTGTATCAAACTACTCAATTAATCGACAGGATAACCAATAGAATAATTGATTACTAAAATAATTGTTACCAAGACTCACAAATTCAGCAGCAAACATTCAAGTCAAAGAGGGCAGCACTAAGACGACTTTCTGGCCAAATGATTTGGGGTTTAGTTACTTTTAAAGGTTAATTTTTCTCTACTTTGCTGAGACTCACTTAAAGAAAGCAGGATCGGCTGTGGTTGACCACACCGACGAATTGTTGAGACATTAACCTCCAGTGAAACCTCTGAATCCCCCCGTGGATCCAGACTCACGTTCTCCGACAAGCGTGAGGCAGAAGGAGGAACGAGTCCAGCAAACCGGGTTCAAATCTGGCCCACAGTTCAATACATGGATCAAGATCGTCTAAATGGGGCGCTTGTTTCAAACAAACGGGCTCCTCTTTGAAATGCCAGGCGTGTTGGGTTGGGTGTCCTAATTCATGTGTGCGACGGGGCAAACTTCGGCACAGACACACAATCTTGTCTGATCATGTCAAAGAAGGGAGCAGTCCCACGTCTCTCTCACAGGGAGCTTCTCATCCAGAAAAAGCCCCTTTCTTACCTCAACTGCCACCAGTAAAACAAGCTGCATTCAGGTCTTATAAGAAAAAAACAATTGTTCATTTCATGTGAAATGAACAGTTACAGTCTGTGGATGTCAACAGCCACAGACTATTTTCTGCAAAACGAAAAGCTCCATAGAAGATATTCTACAAGAAATTACGCTGCACAAACTTCATGCATTTCCAGTTGGAATATTTGCAAAAGCAACACATAAAAAAATCCCCCCTTGAATCTGAAGGAATACATGAGCAGGGGTTTGCATTTTTCTTTTATCAAGCAACTCTTTCTGCAACATTCTTGGAAGTCAGCAACAGAAAACACTCCTGCACATCATTACAGACAAAACACTGCATTTCCTAAAAAACTCCCCACAGCGTTTATCACGACTGCAGCCTCAAACTCTGCAGCCACAACAGATCCACTGATTACATTTCCATTTCAGCAGCTAAAGAGCAGCCATTTGCAGGATATTTTTTGTATTAGTGCATCAACGAGAGTCAAAACGAAGCAGTTGACATTTTCTAAAAAGAAAACGGCTACATTTCAGGATTTATATTAATCTGGAGATTTCTTTGAATTACATCTGGAGGTTCTTATGCTAGAAAAATGACAGTATTATTTAATTGCTGCTGTAATAAAAGATTTCAAAGGTTTTTACTCATCTTTACCAGAAAAGCAACAAGAGAAATTTACATCCAGTGCTTCAGTATCCCAGCTGAATCAATATAAGAAGCACTGCTGGACAAATATACAAAATGCATTATTTAAGAATCTAAATTTCAACATTTATAAAATGAACAAATTATGGAAAAATAAAGAAAAACAGATGCATAACTACTTTTTTGAGCCATGAATAGATAAAGGGGATCGGTGCAGCTCTGAAAGCTGAACTATTCTGTTTTATGTAGTTTCTATTTTTAGCATCTATCCCAAACATGGCAGATAAGCAGAAAAGATGAGTCAACAAAAAAAATGCACAAAGCACTCAGACAAGTAGTTCTTACTAGGGTGCAATTATATTAGTTGTCAATTATTCGAATGATTAATTGCATAAAAAATTGCCATATTCTGCAAATTTTTCATTTAACCACTTAAGCCTTTTTTAATATTAAAACTACATAAAAATTATTTTTCAACAACAAAAGTTTTATTGCCAAAAATGAATCAACAGCATTCTCTTAGTAAAAGTTTTGTAGATTAATTGATTAATTGTTGCATTTATTTAGCTAAAGATGTTTAATGGAAGATTTTTTACAGCATATAAAACTAAAACTGTCATTTGAGGAGATTTGGGTAAAACATATTTACATACAAAGGATTTTATTTATCTTAAACGTAAATGGAAATATTTTTGTACATGTTTAGTTGTACAAATTGACTTTTTTGAGTCCATATATGCCACTTAAAGCTTATTTGACTACTAAATTACTTGATGATTATTTCAAGAATCGATTAATCGCAATTAATTGTTTCAGTTCTGATTCTTACATCACCCAGCATAGTTGTTCGCATCCATGTTGTTGTGGTTTGGCTGAAAGCAGCAACACAATTTTAGCAATTATGAAAGACTTGAGAAGAGCTGCATGTTATCGGGGGGGCGCCGGTTCTCCCATCTGAGTGATAAATTTGATCTGTGGATCTTCAGCTGGTCAGTCCAAACGCAGCTTTTCCTATTGAGCAGTAAAAACTCACACGGCGTCTTTGTCTCAGTGGGCTGTAAAGTCTGGATCTTGTGAAACCAGTTCTATCACTTTATTGTCCCAATAAATATATGGGGAGTGAGAAAACGTTTTATATGTTATCACATTAAAGACCTGGACCATAAAAGACCCACAACCAAGACACCACAGCAGACAGCAGGGAGAGGCGTTGCACATTTGAAGAGTGGCTCTAATGCCTCTTCTCTGCCCAGAGGCCAATAATCATCTGTCAGAGGCAGAGCTCTCATTTGGCCCGTCCTATATTTAGCAGACAAAGCCTCATCAGACTAAGTACTGAATTCAATTTCTAGGGACATCATTAATCTACACTCATAAATAATTTGAGCCGCGGTGATGTTTGGCTCTTCATGTGGTTTTTCAGCCGTCCAGCTTCCTGCTCATTTCCACAAAACACCACAGCTGAAAAATTGAAGGCATTGAATTCATTTCAGGGTTTCTGTGAAGAATGCCATTGAAGGGATTAAATGATTAATTGAATTCATCGTGATGAATTTTAATAACTGTTCATTTAGTAATAAATTAATCATTAACTACAGTATACAGACTCTAAAAATAAGAACCTTTGGTAAAAAAAACCCAACATATTCAGATCAGTAATTAAGTAAAAATGGTACAAAATATAAAAACATTTAAGAAGAAAACACCTTTTTCTGTAAATATGTTTTACCCAAAACTCCTTATGTGACATAGTTTTAGCTTCACCCGGTTCAATTTCACTAAGTAATGCTATATGCCAAGGCATTTTAGGCCACAAAATAATTTATTATTTAAAAAAGGAATTGAAATATATGTGTTTTGCATCTTTTAATGAATTTCTAATATTGAATAAAAAAGGTTTAAGTGGTTAAATGAAAATCTGTATAAAGTGACCATTTTTTAAATCCAATTATAACTGATTATTCTGGAACAACAGATTATTATTATTATTTTTTTTTAAATAGGAGCTTCAGTTTCCAGACTCTGGTAGGAAAACGATCATTGGGATTCCAGTGGAACAAAAAGCAAAGCAATAAATGATCTCAACAAACCTCACATTGAAAACGTGTTGGGAATATCCAGCGATTTGGTTCAACGTCCAGCCTGATGCTGGTTTGGACAGAGACGTACAGTATATCTGAACTACGCTGCTGTTAATTCAGCGTCCTGGCATTCCTCTGAGACAATCCCCTCCTTGTGTCCAACACACAGCAAGTCCCTGACGTTTCGATCTATTCCAGTCCAGTTGGTGGAAATGGGTGAGTCAGCACTGCCAGCAAGGCCAGTCCGACCCGTGAAAAACAAATGTGTCTTTACTTTACATCCATCCGATGGCTTGATCTTTGAAAAACGTTTCTGCATCTTTTATATGCTTTATAAACTCTTACTACAAGGTTCGTAAACTTTTCCCACAGAAAAATTCAAGCATTTTCAAGGTAATTTATCAAACTTTTCAAGTACCACACTTTGGAGATAACAATACACATGAACTAAAAAGATAGTGTTAGTTAACTATTACATATCAGTTATCACTGTTATTAATCACAACTCAATTGACTAGTTCAAAAACAAAACACAAATTTGACAAAAAAAACTCCCCAACTTTAATTACGTTGTTTAGCGTGTAAAATATAAGTCAACTTTTCTGTCAATTACAGAGATCAATAAGTCCCTGAGAGATTAGTAATAAATATTCACTGTGCTGAAACAATCCAAACAAATTATATTAAGGTAAATTACCTTCTTGCTCAAATTAAATGCTTAAACACAACATGGAAAGAAAGTCACAAAGAAAATCTCTAAAGAATGTTCTTCTTAAGTTTTGTAGTTTATGGCAAGTAGAAATAATTTGGAGTAAACTGAAACAAGAAACGTTTGGTCTGATTTAACTTCAGTGACGGAAAAAAAACATCTTTTATTTGGTTTATGAAAATATCTGCTTTAAACTGTAAATAATGTTTTCAAAATTTAGGCTTTTAATCAATCGTTAGTTTGTACTTTATTACAAAACTACACCATTTGAATAGCAAGCCCTTTCCACACCTTGAAAACGCGCTGCTGCTAGAAAGTCAACACAGGTGATGAAAAAGGAAATGTTTCCATATGTTTATAACAGCATAAATACAACACATCTCTAGAGGACTAAAAACCCAAATATTGTGACCAGTCCTGTGAATATGGTTGTTAAAATCAATACTTTAAAATACATTCTTCAAAGATGCTCTTTGTGTCAAAATCAATACAAACCAGCCCATCCATATTGCAGTAACAGAGAAACTCCACGCCTGCTCTCTCTGCAGGAGGTTTTAAACTAACATGGCGAGGACATCCAGAGAAAGCATGTGATCCTCTCTAGCCAAAAAGGCAAACACAAAAGCATTGATAAGATACTTTCACTCTGAGTCACATTATGAGACTTAAAACAAAAGCCGCTGGTAGGAATTGTTTTATTTGTGTCAAAATATAAAAAATAAAATCCAGGAAACTGGATTTATAGACTCTAATGTAAAGCTGTAATTGTATGTAACAGATCTAAAAGATTTACATAATTTGAATTTAAAATATTAAGATACATTACAATTTGAACAATAAGTTATCCCTCGATCTGTACCTGCTGTGTATGATGGAGCAGGTAAAGAGGAAACACCTAAAAACAATAACAAAGCATTGTGGGATATCATATTAATATCTGAAAGCCATTTTATTGAAATGAACGACTGCTGTTCCTACACACTCAATTCAATGATTTTCAGCCGTCGTATCAAGCTCTAGCAGGTAAAGATCAAAAGTTTGATTCACCTAATCTAATTGACTAATCCAATTATACCTGTTTCTTTAAATAAATGTCAAACTTGGAGATTCATCTGCTGTACTGTAATTTAATCTTTTACAAAGATCACCCATATTTCATTCCGTTACCATCCAACACAATAGAACCTGATTTTTCTCATGTTTTCTCCTTTCCGTTATGAAAAATCAGCTTTCTGGATCGTACCGCAAACTCCAGCTCAACGGCTTTGGCACAATTCAGAAAAATTGTTGGCACCTTCTGAAATAAAAATGTGATACAGTATTTGATAAATTGCAAAGAAAATGTTTAAGTTAGTTGTGACGTTACAGCCACAGCACCCATATATTTTACTGTCGCTATTTTTATTTCCCCCCTCTTTTACTCTTAAAACTTTTATTCTGTGTCGGTTTTCAGAGGTTTAGAGAAAACCGTTAAGAGAAGATTAGTGAATAAAAAAAACAACCCGAAGACAAAAAAACAAAACAAGCATGTCAGGGATGAAGATGTGGAGAAGTTTACAAAAAGATTGGGTTAACAATAAATTTTATTGCCGAGAGAAATTTCCAAACTTTTCAAATAAGAATATTTCTTAGTGGTAATATGCTAGAAATTAGGGATTTATTTATTTTAATTTAGTTTGAGAAAATGGGTACAAATATTTGTGAACTTCCTAATTTTTTACGTGTAAATAGCAGGGTTGAGGAAAGTCTATTTGTGGCCTCTGGGCTGATTTCATGCGGCCCCCCAACTGCAACTGACTTGCCAGGAAAAGTGATTAATGCAGATGGAGACTTTTGATTTTTGAATGAGCAAAATTTTTACAGACAAATTCAAATCTTACGACTGAAGACGTTAAATGAATCCGAACGGATTCAACATTGCTGCACCAAAATCAGCTTTTAAGTAAGTTATTAAATTTAGTTAAATACAGCAGGGGTTCTTAAAGAAGCACCACCTAAACTATTGTTCTTATTGCTGATAGTCTATGTACTTTTTTTAATCCATCCATCCATCCATCCATTTTCTTACGCTTTATCCGGGTCGGGTCGCGGGGGTAGCAGCTTCAGAAGGGAGGCCCAGACTTCCCTCTCCCCAGCCACTTCTTCCAGCTCCTCCGGAGGAATCCCAAGGCGTTCCCAGGCCAGCCGAGAGACATAGTCCCTCCAGCGTGTCCTGGGTCTTCCCCGGGGCCTCCTCCCGGTGGGACGTGTCCGGAACACCTCACCAGGGAGGCGTCCAGGAGGCATCCTGACCAGATGCCTGAGCCACCTCAACTGGCCCCTCTCGACGTGAAGGAGCAGCGGCTCTACTCTGAGTCCCTCCCGGATGACTGAGCTTCTCACCCCATCTGTAAGGGAGAGCCCAGCCACCCTGCGGAGAAAACCCATTTCGGCCGCTTGTATCCGCGATCTCGTTCTTTCGGTCATGACCCAAAGCTCATGACCATAGATGAGGGTGGGAACGTAGATCGACCGGTAAATCGAGAGCTTCGCCTTTTGGCTCAGCTCTCTCTTCACCACGACGGACCGGTACAGCGGCCGCTTGACAGCAGACGCTGCGCCAATCCGCCTGTCGATCTCCCGCTCCCTTCTTCCCCCATTCGTGAACAAGATCCCGAGATACTTGAACTCCTCCACTTGGGGCAGGACGAAAAGCCACACTGCTCTTCTTGAATCGGAGGTTCGACTATCCGACGGACCCTCCTCTGAATAGACCTTGCCAGGGAGCCTTAAGAGTGTGACCCCTCTGTAATTGGAGCACACCCTCCGGTCCCCCTTTTTGAACAGAGGGACCACCACCCCAGTCTGCCAATCCAGGGGAACTGCCCCCGATGTCCATGCAATATTGCAGAGTTGCGACAGCGAACACAACCCTACAACATCCAGAGCTTTATTTTTTTAATTTTAGTTGAACACAAAAGTATTAGCAAACTGGATGTCTTTCTTTTAATAATGCAAGTGTCCTTTTTAAGTTTTGGATGTACCACATTTTCCAGCCTATAAGTTGCATCGGTCAAAAAAAAGCGTCATAAAGAGGATAAAAACATGTAAAAGTCACACATGACTATAAATGGCAAGATTAGCCAAATTAGGAAAGAAAATCTGCAATTTGTAGTCTGGAAAATACAGTACAATGATTTACACAAACCATTTTTACCACAAAATATGACTAATTTCTTAATTAAAATATTGCAATCTTAGCTTGTTGTTGGGTCTACCAACCCGGTCCAAACAAACATATTTTTGTGATTATTTTGTGCTTTTAGTTGAATAGTGTAGACACCACTGCATAAAGCATGACAGATGTGCTTCTGGCAATAAAAACAAATCTCTACTTTCTCCTAATGTGACCTACTCTGATCATTTAAACTAAAAACAATTAAACCCTTTCCATAAATTTGATATTAAAAGGACCAGAAGACTTTTGGGAGCCAAAAGGAGACGTTGTTCCTTTCTGTGCTTGGAGAAAATGTTTAGGCTGTCAGGAACCTCCATGTTTATTATGGGAGTAAGATGATGACTACCCTCCTGGTTGTAGCTGGAAGGCTCACTATAACCCATCAGTCTGGGGAATTTAAGTGTTACTGAATCTCAAACCACAAAAACTCTTTGGTGAATTCAATGTGGGGGAAACAGAGGCTTTCACAGAAGCACAATGATGAATACTGCGTAGTGTTCCCAACACAAGCAGTGATATTGTTCCATCATGACCCCCAAAAATGCTAATATAACTTTAATGACATCATACCAAGTTTAAATTTAAATTTATAAAGTGATATTCTAATAAAATGATCAGATTAATCACCGGATTCTCCTGAAAACACAGCAAGTCTTTCAGCCACACGCCCTCAATTTTCCACAAACGTCTTTCTGTGAGGAATAACAAAAAAATCTCCTTTATAAATAAAACCACAGATGACACAACTGAAAGTTCTGGTTGACTAAAGGAAAAAAGAAAGAAAAAAAATCAGAAAGTCAGACGACGGCACACTTTTATGAGCTTCCTGATTCTTCTTCTTCCCTCCACGAGTTTACATCCAAGCACTTCCCGTTTACACAAAAACCTCTACAGCTGAACCAAACAGGAGGGGAAAAAGTGAGCTGGCCTCAAAACAACGGCCTTGTAAGGCACAAACTCACAAAAAGTTCAAGTGCAGCTGATTATAATCCCAACCAGGGGGTCCAAAGTGTGGCCCGGAGCCCTTTTCCGGCCCCTGGACTGATATTCTGCGGCCCACAGCTGCAATACAAGATTGGTACAAATTTTCCAGCCCTTTGCACAGGCGCTTGATGCAGATGGAAACTTTTTATTTAAATTCTAACAAATTTTAATTGTACAACAGAAAACAAAGTATTCAATAACCACATCTGTCCCAGCAGGCTTTTAATGACCAATTTCTGCTTTTAATTTATTTATTCAACTTGGCTCTATATTTTTTAATAACAGTGACATAAATCTTGCTTTAATTACTAAGAACTAATAAAAAAATTAAGTTCTATTATTTGCAGACAAACCTGCAAACGCCTTTTTACATTTTGGATCTACAATCATTTACAAATCCCTTTCCAACTAAAACACTGAATACTTGTTTAAAGTACAGCACCTTAGTTTACTGTTGAGTGGGTAAAGAAATAAATACATTACTGTATTTTTCTGTTTTCTGCCTTTTTTTGGCTTTAAAGTCCTTTAGATGTGACAAAGTTTTGTCACCTCTGATCTAAACCTCCCCGCCTTCATCCAGACATGGCCTCTCTCATCATTTGGGCGTGTTGGACTGATTAAAAAAAGATCATATAATTTATTTTACAGCACTCTGTTAACTGTAAGCCCCCCATCATTACATCTTATGATGTCATTAAACCAGGCAATCCCTCTCCCTCTCTCCCGCCTCCTCCTGCATGGTGAGGAAATCTGTTAGCAACAAGAGAAGCTTTACAAGTTTTATCTCTGGCGACGCTTTCAAGGACGAGTTCATCTGCAAAAAGCATCTGTGTGGACAGTTCAGGATTACACCAGTTGTCCCAAACAGCCCATGCTCTGCTTATGTAACAGCTTTATTCTGTGTAGCTCCACATACTTTAACAAAATGAGGCCAGGGTGAATCTTCTCAGAACTTTTTACCTCTTTAACATGACCTCTAACCTATAATACTCAATTAAAAAAGGAATCTAAATGATTAAAAGAAAATATCAGTTTATTACAGGAATATTCTGCTTGGAAAAACAGACAGAACTAGTTTAAAAGTCGTTGTGAAATAGTAGCAACAAAACACAGAAAAACAAACATTAAAACATAAACATTCAACGATGGGCTGTCTCTGTCTTCCCAATAGTCCACAATCACTTAATTGTTGCTTAGTTATAAAGTTCACAAATGTTTGATACTCAGAACAAAGTAATTAGTTTGTACTTTTCATTTACAAAAGTACAAACTGTCTGAGTCTTAATGATCAATATTTTTTAAAAGGCAATTTTGTTCACAGACTCTGTTGTGTGGGGGTTTTATTTCTATTTTATTTATTGTTTCTGACTTTTTTAACCCTTTTTGGAGACCATTACAAATGAAACTTAAGCTCTGTATCACAACAGAAATTTACAGAAAAAATTGCATATTTTGCGACGCACTCTGCATCCCCATAGTGCCGAGCTTTTCCACACAGAATGCAACCAGCCTCTGGGTTGGTAACAGAGTTGAGTCAACAGGGAAGACGAACATCGTCCAGCCAACTGCCGGTAAATTTGCTCTCATGTTAAAACGCAAAAAGCTTTGCTAGTTGGGAAGAGGATATTAGCAGCTAATTTCTGGCAGCTTGAACTGCCTCAAGTCACAGATCACAATAAAGATGTCCGTCTTAGACAGAAAAGATCTGCGAGGGGAATAAACTACTGAGAACATATGAGATTACATAGTTCTCCTAAAACAACATTTAAGACCTGTGATTGATGTATTCAAAACCAGCCCAGTTTTTACTTAAATGACTACGAGACATCTAAGTGTTACATTTTTAAATACACCCATTTAAGACTTCTTAAGGACACGTGGACGCCACAATTGAAGTGCATTCGTTCTTAATAGAGACCATTTTAAAATATTTTGTTAATTTATTTTGGATATTTGAAATGTCTTCCGGTTCCAGTGTCAATTCTTCTTTAGAAATTCAAGTTAATTGATCTTTGAGACAGTGCATTATTACGCCTTTATTAGTCAAAAATGGTCTTATAACAACATTTTAATTTACAGCCAGGTTTCTGTGACTGCAAGACATGAATACAGAAAATAATCAGAAAAGCTGACAAGAAAACTCAACTTTGTCCGGTGTTCATCAGAAGTAGCTTAAAAGACATAATAATGTAACATAACTGAATATGGTGGTTAATTCTGGTTATTTGAGGATTAAAGGTTACTTATGCAACTTTTTTGGCATAATGGATTTCTATTTGTTTTTCACATTAAATTGTACAGTTTATATACGACATTAAAGGCAGAACAAGCTGTGAAATAATTCCTCTTGGCCTCATTTTTCCAGTTATCTAGATGTTTTAGATCTTCACTCTTTACTGAAGAGTGTTCAATGCTAATTGTTTTCCAGAGCAAACAATTAAACGTGTTCCTTTCAAGCTCTGACATGGTTTATCATGTGGCTAAAAATCAAACAACTCCAATGCAGAAACCAAATGGCTCATATTATACAGCTGCTGTTCTCATTCTTTAGAGAATAGAAAAAAAAAATCACTCCAAGTGTTTACAGACCAGAAACCTAAGTGCCTAATGGTTCTAATAAATCTTACGGGGCCCATTTGCTTCGTGGATACAGTGTGGAAATCTCTGTCCGGTGAGGAAACGGATTACATTTGCAGCACATTGCTGCTCTCAAGGTTGTCTCACCAAAACACTGTTTACTTTTCTCCAGAGGAGAAATTATGTTTAGACAAAAAAAAAGAGCACATTTGTGGTTTCAAAAGGTTGAAACAAAAATAGAAACTATGCATACTTTGCACCTCTGCAAAACTACCAACCTCTAATTATGATGTTTAAGTGTTTAAAAACCTGAATAACACTTTGATTTAGCCAAGTTTAGCCCTGAGATAAACTAAACAACAGGCTTGTAATGAACTATGAGGCTGACTGCTGAATCACAGCAGGTTGCAAGATGAGCTGTTAAAAACTCCAAAGCTTCTGCTGCATTCATGTTTGGGTCCCATCAAGTTTGAATCAGCTTATATTTGTCATTAAATGCTTCAATTAGACTAAAATGTTTGTTTTACACCATAGTTTTTAGAACAATCTTCAGATTTCAGTACAAAACATAAACCTTTTTGGTTTTATTGCAAAAATAATTTAACATAATCCTGAAGTTGGCATCTGATTTGGAAGAGCAGCACAGGGGTATTTCACTATTTTTGTTCTTGTCATCTAGACAATTTTAAGATTAATTTAAAAATCCATGTTTGGACAAGATTATCCTACATTAAATACAAACTTATTTTAAAATTGGAGTTGTTCTTGTGCTTTGTTTGGCATTTAAACTAGAAGTTTAAGAATTACAGGTTGTGACAAAATTCCCTGACCTTCAAGGTCTAGAGCAAAAAAGCCGTCGAGTTGCTTTCATAAGAGTGAACTTTCTGTTAAAGCAAAAACAAAAGGTGGGACAAAAATCTTTACAAGATAAGCCATTTATTTGATTTAGAAAAGCTACAGCGGTCACGATGTGTCGAGTGAAGCCTGTGAATAAAGAAAAGCTCCTACAGCAGTTTGGGTGGTGCTTCTCCTCAATGTTTTGTTTTGTTTGTTTAGGAGTAGTCAGTTATCAAATTAAATATTTGATTAGTTATTTTCATTTTCAATGGTTGCACTTGACCCACTTTACTGCGAAAGCTTTGTTTGGTTTTCATTATTTATTTGAGGGGAACCTCCTCTCTTGATTTTTTTTAAGTTTCTTGTAATAAACCCTTTTCAATTCATGTTCTACCAGCCGGACTCTTTGGGTTGTAACAGCAGCAGATTAGCTTCCTTTAAACAGACAATATTCACAGTATCTCCAACCAAAGCTTAAGTGTTTTCTCACACCTGATGGCCTAGGTTCGATTAGGGACCAAAATAACATTTGTTTATTTTTTGCTGCTGTGGTTCTTTTTCACACTGAACTGTGTCAAAAAAACTAAACCCTTTGGAAAACTTGTTCTCCTCCTCGCCAGTGGGGGCGCTGCGTCAAGAATTACTGAAAGAAAAGACACAAAAACCTCTTAAGACACTGAGCGCAACTTCCTTCTACATGAAATGTAAATGAAAATAGAGTAACGTGAGATTTTAGCGGTTGTAGAATTTTTTGTTTTTGTGGTTTAGTATACCACAAGCCATATTTCTCTTGCTAGCGCTGGACTCTCATGTTTGGGTAGGGCCTACCCAGAATGCCTTGCATGACAGTCCACTTCTTTTTGTAGCGTTTTCCGTTTCGCTTGGCGTTCATAAATACATTTGAACCTCACCGGAGTTCACTTCAACCGAACTGAACCAAGGTCTGTAGGCAAACCAGAGTTCACTTTTTTGATCCGCATCAGAGTTTGGTTACACTTTCACATCTCCCTAAATGAACTAAACTTTGTAGGCAAATGGACTGGAATTTGACAAACGCGGACCAAACAAGGTTGGTGTGAATGCAGCCTAAGAAAAAGGCTTAAATTTACGACAAAAACCGGAAACCGCTTTGTGACATTAGCCCACTTCCTTCAGCACGTCTCCGGTTTCCTTTATCTCACCACAATCTGAAAATAAACTGATAATATTTTAAGCAGAGAGAACTGATCCGACACAGGCTGTGTGCTTCGTGGTTGAATGAGTTCATATGAGAAAACCGCTTCACTCCTTAAATCTTAATGAGCCCCTTCAAGACGGCAGCATTCTTCCCACCATGGTCACATCTCTGCAACCTTCATCTTCACCAGGCCAAACAGCTCAGATTCACCAGAAACTCCTTCAAAATCTCCCCACAGAACAAAGAAGCTATGATTAATATAATCCATGTTTTTAAATCATGATGATAAGGCTGACAATTGATATAAATTCCTCGCGGTGAAGCAACATAACTGAGGTGCGTGAAGGGGGGAAACGGATCTCATCCAAAATGCCGAGCACAGCAAAGAAGCACGATGGGAACGATGGTTATGTGAGCGTCATCAGCCGGAGAGGAGGGTGCAGAATTTCTCATGCTCCGAGGAAAAAGCTGCAGGCTGTAATCATCCGTCCTGTTGTTCACAGGGGTTTATGTCATCTTCTTCAACTACCAATCCAGTGTTTTTTGGGTTTTTTTTAGAAATATGACTTATCTAATTTGTTTAATGTCTGAGTTCAGGAACAGAAGCCTCAGATGGTCACATCCTGCACCAGCTTCTTTTTGGGTAAATTTTTCCACTGTGGTTTGGTCAAGGTCAAAGTCAGCGGCCCGCGAATCATCAGCGAAGCTTTTAATCCTGCGCTGTGCTCGTTTTTAGAAGCAGAACCCCCTGGCTGGTACAGCCTGGTGACACGAGGATCAAACAGGTGAACTGTGAAGTTTCAGGTTGATTGGCCCCCCAGCACATCTTCTTCTGGTGCAACCATGCCTTAACAGCTCGTCTGTGTCCAAGTTCAGAAAACCAAGAAGGAGAAGGAAACAGATCCAAACTGGACCTAGATCCTTGGTTATTTTCACATAAACGTGGGAAACTGAATGACTCAATGACGGGAGAAGGTTCCAAGTGAAAATCAGAAAATAAACACGTTTGTTGTGAAATATAAAATAAATGCTTACTGCTCCGTTTCAGAGTTAGAAGGAAAACAAGGGAAATATATTGAATGTCCACACAGCATGACTCCATTTACACCAATCATGCCTTGTTAGCAAAATATATAGCAGGGGTTGGCCATGGACCAGTATGAGAGTCCCACAGCATGAGTAAAAATACAAGTTTCACAATACTGGCGCCAGTATTAAACTGACAAAGATTATACTGACAAAATGTAAGGCTTTTAAAGACCATTAAGACTGAAATTTAAGACCTTTATCTCTACAGAAATGTTCAAGCTAAAGAAATACAAATAAAGAAACATTATGTTGTCCTGGTAAGGTAAAATTTAAGACCTGCAATTATCGCCACCTTCCCAGAACAGTACACCAAGTCATCTTTTGCCAAAAGTGACTTTTTTTTGTTGCAAAATATCTTTAAGAAAAAAATGACTTTGGCCATTGTTTTAGCAACGTGATTATATTAAATGACGACTTACTTTATAAAATGAATTTAAGACATTTTAAGGCCTTAATTTTAGGTAAATGAAAATGGCTTTTCAATATTTATTCTTACTAAGAGTAGGAATAAATGTTCTTGCAATATATCCCAAATCTGTTGTCCTTCCAATCCATTCATCTGCCACATTTCCGGTTTAACCGCCTGAAATGACTCGGTTCCGAGCTCCAATTGAAAGAAAGACATGAGAACATAATGAAAGGAAAAAGGAAGGATGTAGAAAAACAATAAATAGCAGATGGAATAAGAAAAGAAGGATTTACACAATGCAAAATAGAATAATCATAATCTGGAAATAAAAATGTTAATCCATTCTGTTACATTTCTTTTTTATATTATTAATGCCAGGAGCTCTTTCAATTAAATTTGACGTTTTTCCAGATATTTCCAGCCTGTGTAGAAACATCTTAAACACTTTGTTAATGAGAAAATGTTAAAAAGGGTCAATTTCTGGCTGCAGAGATTGCTAGTCCATGATCAAGATATTAGAGGAATATTAATTTACATTATGGGTGTCACATGTGTGGCTTGGGGGCCATTTGTGGCCCTGAAAATGATTTCCTTTGGTCACTTACCACAAGAATGGTGATCATTAGGCCAACAAAATAGAAATTGTCTGTTTTTCCTATAAAAATGCAACAGTCTGAAGGATTTTTATGTTTTGGATCCTTAATATTATACAGATTTCATTAAAGAAAAGCCAGTAGTTTAAAAATTTGCCAGTTTTGGTGCCCAGGGCAAAAGGTTCGGACACTTCTGATTTGCATCAATGGAATCAGACAGAAACTCAGGTAGACAATGAATGTTGTTGTTGAGACACCGACGTTGAAGCAAGCTGCGCACAAGCAGACACATTATTATGCTGAGTGCATGTGCTGCTTCACGCATGCATTAAC
This sequence comes from Gambusia affinis, assembly GCF_019740435.1. Classification (NCBI taxonomy): domain Eukaryota; kingdom Metazoa; phylum Chordata; class Actinopteri; order Cyprinodontiformes; family Poeciliidae; genus Gambusia; species Gambusia affinis. The sequence goes on from NC_057879.1 coordinate 25,186,243, forward strand.
GTTCAGGGTTGGATCCACAAGCTGGGGTCTTTTGCTTTGAAGATGTGGCAAACATGTGTATCTGTTAGCGTTAGCGGTTAGCATCTCCAGAGCCCGTCTGCCATCAAAGGCAATGAAGCATTAATTAAAAACAGTCATTTGTACAATGAATTGAGTCATATCTTAAACACTGCAGGAAAATACCATCAGAATACGATTAAAAACAGACTAGTAGGTTTGACTTCATCTGCATCAGCATGTTTCTTCTGATAGAGGGAGGGGCTCCTCCAAAAGAAACAGCGTGAAACTGAATGGAAATTTACTGCAAGCTGGTGAGAAAAACTCAATTTAGACACCTGGAATCCCAAAGGAGGCTTCTGAGTTTTAAGCAAAAAGCAAAATGTCAAGAGCTTCACCTGAGAATTAGAAAAATGAAGCCATTTGTCTTCTATTGAAAGAAATCATTTTAGGAGTTGTGTAAAAAAAAGCTTTCTAAGAGAATGTGTACTGACCACGTCTGTAGGGTACGTCCTTTTTTTATGTAATGTTTCTAGAGTTTTCAGTCCTTCTAGGCTCATCTTTAAAGGATTAATGTTCACTATTAATTTATGGCAGAAATTTTCTGTGTGGTAGGGCTCCAGATATAGATTCGGCAAAAACAAGCGACTCTATAGGCCTGTGTGTGAGATTTAACATGTACTTTGGTTCAGTGTTCTCTGAAAAGACAGCCTTTGTAAATCAAGCATATAAATTCAGATGAACCCGCTCTGCAAGATCTCCTTCCAAGTTGGCCATTTTGAATGAAAGGTGGCACAAAGGATCCACACAGAGTTCATTGCGTCAACTTTAAACCTAGCTTAACCTGCCTTTGCTATCACTGTTACTGGTGTATAGAAAACTATTTAAAATAAATAAACAAAACGCTCAGCCTGGTAGGGAGGCAATTACAGCCTGGCAGCCGCCATGCTCATAATACGCTGAGGGAAACCCTGGAAAACGAAAAGGCCTGGGATGACATGTATTCTTCTATACCCCATTTTCTTTTTCCTTGCATATCCAAGTCTTTTTTAGGTAACTGCATGGAACGCAGTTCTCTAAATGCAGTTGTTTGTGGTGCATTGATTGCACCACAAACAAAAATACTGCTCTAAAAAAAAATTCCCATTTGAAATTGGCTTCTTCAGAAAGCCACTTACTTAAAAAAAGTGTGATTTATATCATTAAACTTCACATAGTAATTACTTTCAAGTTATATTTTTTTATTTAATTTTGCATTATTGATGCTTGTGGAACAAACAGTAGAGAAATTAGTAAAAATATTTTAAATAATAAATGCAGTCAGACAACATGCAATCAAAATTCTTATAAGAAATCTTTACACTAAATGATAAACAATATGATAGATAACTAACCCCACCATTGCTACACCCACAAGCCTGTTCTGCATCACTATTAACGTCACAACACCAAACACCCCAGACCAACGCCCTCATCCCTTCCACAAACACAAAAAAACAGAAACGAGTTGGAAATAAATACTGGGAATTAATATTGGTCCAGTTGTACTTGTCGGACCAATAGCAATGTTGTGCATCCCATCTCATCGCCTTTGTACGCTGATCTAAACAATCATCCCACCATCATTTCCATTTCCCCGCTTCTGAAGTCTCTCCAGAAGAAGACTACATTTATTTATTTAGTTTTTTGGTTTCCTGCAGAAAGCATTCCTCTCTAATGACAGGGGAAGTTACAAGGGGGGTCCATGACAACACTGTGGCAGGAGAAAACACCCAACCTAAATCTGGTCCTCCTATTAAGACAGCGGGTGGGGAAACAGAGCTGAGATCTTCAACACCACATCTGTGACCAGCAGACTTCCTGAGACACGCTCAGGGTTGGTTAGATTAAACTGTCTGGGTGGAACCGGAGCAGTAAACATGGCTACAAGGAGTTTAAATGACAAGGTTGTTGTGTTTTGTGTCTACTAACAGTTACACTTATTTTATGCTTTTTAATTTGACCAAAAGCCATGGATGCCTCAAAGTTAAACATCAGCATCCAACAGAAGCAGCAGCAGCAGCAGCAGCATAACTCTCCTTCTCTGAAACCACAGGCCATTCACAGCATACTGAGAAAGATGCAACATGTTTTTGCTGAAAATAGTTTGGCTGTACTTCTTGTTTGTGGCTCTTGTGGTTTATTGTTGTCCTTTCGTCCTCCAATAAGTCGAAACTACTGATGCAGTTACAGCTCTTTATTTTAGCTCTGACTTAACCTCCAAGGCTTTCTTATCTGGTCAGCCTGCAGACCAGAGCTTCTTGGGTTTCAGGAGCCAAAAAAACTAAAGAAAGAGAAACAACTTAAGTGGCGTTCAGTAACCAGTTTGGCTGATTAATGAGAAGATTTCCAATGCAATTTTGTAAAAAAAATAGAATTATGGTCCTCATCTGGAAAGTTAGCTTCTTCCGATAAAAGGTTCAGTTTTCGCAGATTGTTTTGTGGAACGTGACTCCAATTGTGGATGCAAGTCCTATTGGTTGATATTTTTTTGTGCAGTATATTTGACATATTCAACAGAAAATGCAGCTTGAGACGCTCCAATACATATGTGCAATCCTGCTTCAGCCTGTATTGACTCACATTTGAAAAACAGCAGATCCATGTGCAGCATTCAGCTTCCTTGGCGCTAAACAAACTGACAAAGAAAACTGGTTCTGTTCTGAGACTGTTCTAGAACCTCTGCAAATGATGGTGAAAAGACAGAAATGAAGAAAAAACAAAAATCACAGACACTGTGAGCATCTTTTTAATGAAGAACCTTGAGTGATATGAGTTACAACAACATTTAATTTCCCTTTTGGATTAATGAAGTATCTTTGAACTGAATTGCGTCAACATGCTCAAACTGAAACCAGAGTGTCAAACAAAGTCTCTAGAAAATAATTTACAATAAACTCAAACAATCCATGCGATATGAGCATTTCTAATCAGTTAATCTCTAGAAATCAGGAACATAATGATGTCTCGTGGTTTTACAACAGAAGTACAAACAGATTTAGGAACAGCAAAGTGTGACTCCAGAGAGCAGTTTTGTGCATTTGACTCAGATTTTTTATAGGTATCAACTTCCAGTCCTCAAGAACTGCCGTCCTGAAACACACCTAAATCAAAAGAGTCAATTACCTAAAACACAAACTAGGAAAAGGATTTTATCCAAAGTTGATTTCAGCTTTTATTCAGGTGCAGAACCTCAGACCACCCTGTCTGATTTAGTTGCTCATTCTCCTGTTTACTCTAATTTGTCATATTGCATGACTTAAACTGCGACAGACTGGCGACCTGTCCAGGGTGAACCCCGCCTCTCGCCCGGAACGTTAGCTGGGGATTGGCACCAGCAACCCTCCCGACCCCATTAGGGACAAAGGGTGTATAGAAAATGGATAGATGGATAGATAGGATGGATGGATGCATGACTTAAAGAACAGAAGCTAAGGCATTATAGTCAAAGAGCAGCTGTCTTCTCAGCAGAGACGTCCTCATACCTGTGTCTGTCTGCTGCTGGTGAATTATTCAAAAGAGAGGAGGGTACAGGAAAGCTTCTGGGTCACCATCATTACAGCAAAACAAGCAGGAAGTTAGCAAAGAGAGCAGCAAAGCGTCAATGAGGGACGTCATTTTGGAGCGAGACGTCCACCAATCAGACTTTAACCTCAATTTTCTTTGAGCGCAGACCAGCTGATGCCGATTTATTTCTCCAAAACACAAATAGAAAAATGAGCTAAATGTTCCCAACAAAAAATGAATTACAAGATTATACACATTTATGCTTTAATGCATTAGTCCCCAAGCTGAATCTAATTATTATTACACTCAAAAAAGTTGAAAAACAGGGAGAAGTTCTCTATTTTGATGCATTTAATGAATAGGAAAAATGGATTTTCTCTGTAATTTGATGGAAAAGTATCAGATGGAAAAATCAACCAATTAAATTGTGCATCTACTAAAACTTAACAAATCAAAGCAGCCATTTGATCAACTAGACAACAACTGAATTATATCATAAGTATTTCCTTAACTTTGAGTGATCACACAGTCCATACTTTGATGTAAAACTGACCGGAAAACGTGGTGACTCCATGCAGACAGACTTGGTGCAACAAAACGGTGATACCAACTGTTAAATCGTGCAAAATTTAAAGCCACCAATGTGATGGATGTCAAATAGCCTTGCAATTTTCTCTCCCCTCTTATCTGATCCAGGTGGGGGGAAAAAATCCTTTCAGGATTCTGCACGGAGTTAGTTCAGAGGTTATCTGCAGCTGCCTCAGTAACCTCTGCAGGTTGTCTTCCACTTTTATCTCCAGGATTTATGCCTGGGCTCCATGCCTGCACTGGGAGCTTTCCATCAGCCTCCTGCAGGATCTGGAACGAACTAAGGAGTCTCATATAAACTTATTTAAATGTCTCTTTTGTGCATTTATGTCAACAAACCTCTCTGGTTAGCAGCTCTAACTCACAAAGTTAATCACACTGTCTGTCTGGATTGTTTTTATTGGGAATCCTGCAGAGGAAGATGATGCACTTCTCCTCAGCTGGCCCCTAAACGCCTCACAGCAGACCTACTTTCAGTAACTTGCTACCTTGCTGCTAAAAAAGAAAACTCACTCCGAGCCGAACTGGAAACTCTGGAAAAGTTCGCAAATTTGTGAAAACCTCCGCTATGATCCTGGAAAATGTAGTCTGCCTTGCAGCGAGGCGCATGGAGAATCCCTAAGGAAGTTTTTCTGTTGGTTTACAAACACTGGAACCACAATGGCGGTGCGCCTTTTCTTTGAAAGCAGCAACACACGGCGCAGTTTGTGCGCCTTCTTATCTCCGCAACCTGTGCATCAAAACAAGCAAGACAGAGGGAAAAACTAAGCGCCGATCCCCCTTTCCTTCCCCCTGCAACTGCTTTGCGTCTGCGAAAAGTTTGCGCCATTTTTGAGCGAGCTTGCGGCGCTTCCAGGACAACATGAGGGGGAAAAAAGTAGCCTCCACTCACCTTGGCGATAGCCTTCTTGTATCGCATGACAGCCTGCTGGATGAGTGCGTGGACTTTAATGTTCCCGTCCCCGCAAGGAACCACCACCCGGGTCCTGCCGAAGCACACAGTCACTTTCATGGCTCAGGCTCCGAGGACTTCCCCAGGTTCGGAGCAAAGCCGAGACGAGGAGGACAAATCCGAGTGGGAAGCACACGGGAGCATGGAGGGGGTTTTGTTGTTGTTGCCCGAGGTTATCCCGGTATTCCTGCCAGGGGAAAATGAGGACTAAATGTCGTCCCGCTTCTCCCCGCCGGACGACATTGTTGTCTGTGTTTTCAGACCACCTGTTTAGCGTCTATCTATCTATCTCTCTCTCTTCTTCCTTCCTTCCCTCTCTGGATCCCAATCCCTCTCTCCGGGCTGAGCTAATGCTCGCTGCTGCGTTCAATGTCCAACAGGAGTATCGGAGTCAAGACAAGCACAGTTTTGTTTAAAGCACGCCATTTAATATTTATAAAATAATGCATTAAATCTTGAGATTGAAACTTTAAAAAAGGCATTCCTCCTGATTTTTTACAATTATCTCTCGCCCTGTGATGGAACAAGAAACTTTAAATAAAACAAGTCTTAAATCCCTGTATTTTGTCATAAAGTTGTTACATTATTTGATTGGATTCAGTGTCTCTAAGATTTTTTTTAACTATTAAACATTCAATTTGGAAATCAAATTGTTTTCACAGCACCTTTCATGCAACCTTTAATAAAAATACTTTTCAGAATAAAAAAATAATAAAAAATAAAATGTGGGTGGAAAAACTAACCCTATAGAAGTAAACAATGAAAAAGAGAAACTCAAATAATATATCAAAAATATAAATAATATAAAAATAATATTTTAAAAATATATATATTTGTGAATGAATCAGCTCATTAATAATAACTTATAAATATTTATTTATCTAGTACAGTTCTAGAATACATACAAATGAAATAATTATCTATTAATGAAAAAATTATGCACACAAGCAAAAAAGATAAAAAGCATGACATTTGGTTTTAATAAAAAGCAATAACAAAGTATTCCATAAAAATGTTCAGATAAAACCCTAATTTCCAGGTACAGTTGGATATTTGATATGTTTGATATTTAAGTAGAAGATTCAAATATATTTTACAAAAGAGGAAGGTATCAGTCTGTGTGCTCTGACTGTGAAGTGTTTTTAAGAGAGACACACTAGAGGAAACTGTCTGTGTAGTTCTTGTGTCATTGTTGGTACAGCTTTTATTTTAACTAAAACAAATGCGTGATGTTATATTTATTGATTTATAAAAGCATTTTTATAAATTAAAAAAAAAAATGTCATCCATAGAACGGAACAAATTAATGTTTTCTAAACTTTCCCCTAAAGTTCTAAAACCTGCTGATAATTAAATAGATTCTGAGATTAACTAAACCTAAAAGTGTCGAATGCAACAAAATTGCAGTTTTTCCAGTCAAAAAACTGAATAGACACTGCAGATCAATTTCAAAGCATTTGACGATTGTGAAGATGTAAATTACGAGCTGCTCCTGAATGTCCCAGCCAAGCGACGTCGGGCCCCGCTCTGTGGTCAGGATGGGTAATGTTTGAAGAGCCAGACTCAGCAGTGAGTGTGTAGATCCACTGTAACTCTGTAAGTTACAGCGATGATTTAGGAAATCCGTGAAGAGTTTTTGAGGTATAGAATATGATTTGTTTTACTCAGGGTTACTAATAGGAAATAACTGAAGAGTTTAAACAAAGACAATCCAGACTAAAAACCAAAGGCTTGTTTTAAACAAAATATGCTATGCAAAAGTTTTAAAGTGCTACATATTTCATTAAGAATTGTTTGCCAAACAATTCTGCTGTTTTTAAGGTTTTCAAAGTCTTTTTAATGATATTTTAAATGTTTTTACAAGGAATAAGACAAGGAATAAGAGAGTATGAATACATGGACAGAGGAAAAATGTTCTTTGTGTTGTAATTTTTCTAAATGTAACTGAAGAAATTTGGGGAAATCTGCTACATTTTTCCATTTTAAATAAGCTCTTTGCTAAAGTCTAGCTTATGCTTATGTGGACACTATTTTGGTTCATCTCTTGAGTTTAAAACTCTTTTTAATGTCTGAATCTCAGCTCACTTTATTGGTGAAGTGAGCTGAGATTCAGCTCACTTTAGTTGAAAAAAAAAAGTTATTTCAAGAGGGTGTGGAGAGAAAAAGCTGACGAAATCCAAACAGAAGCTCCAAAAAAGCTCCTTTAGATTATTTGCTCACTCGGAAATAATCTACAAGAAAATCTGGCAAGTTAGAAGTCAATAAATCTACAAAAAAGATTACTAATAAGACTGTATGAATATAAAAGCAGTCTCTAATAATATCATAAATCCTGTGACCCAATTCTTTGGGTTTCAAATGACTTTGGTCCTGAGAAAAGTTTCAGTTTTATTCAGTGAGGAGTATAAAAAAAGAAAAGAGTCTCCAGCTTCTGGATTCATGGAAACTGTGTGTGTTTTGTGACTTAACTTGGGCAGAGTTAAAACAGAAGCCCTCCATCATGTGATGCCAGTACAGCTGGGAGGTTATTTTAACTCCTAACACAGCTGGACTCCAGCCTCAACTTCAGCAGCTGTCACAAACCATGTAAATAGATTCACATGTGGAGAATATGACCAAGTGAGCAAGTGTTTATGGGGATATTTATGAAAATGTGCACCCAAATCATATAGAGCGAAAATAAACATTAGACTAATGCTTGGTGATTTTTTTTTATCTCTTCAGTGCAAGACCACGAAATAAAGATAAAACGGTGAAAAAAACAATTCAACTTTTTCAAAGCTACTTTTGAAAAAGTTGAATTGTTTACTAAGATAGTATCTTGTAATTTTTATCCATTCACGGCTTTTTGTTGAGCATTTACTGAGGAGGAAGTAAATAAATTAAAGAGTAAATAAATTACTCTAAACAGCAGCGGTGCATCTTAAAAGCAAAATGTCATGTGAAAGTGAAAGCTGCTCTTAAATCTGCTTTATCATAAGAAAAACAAGGCTTACCTCCAGTAAGTCATGTTTTCCATAAGAGCCCATATGACTCTCCACAATATATTTCATTCAGGCCTCAAAGTGATAAAAATATATCCAATTTATTTATTAGTGTGTTTTAAATGGTCATTTATTGTTTCCATGTTTTCAGTCTGACAATTTTATGACTTGATGATGAAAACTAATCTAATTATAATATTTTTTTTAAATGTCAATACAATAATCTATAAAATAATGTGAAATTAATATTAATAAAAACAATTTAAATAAATGTAGTGAAAGTCGGCTTAAAATAAAAATATGTAATGTATATGATCCCAATGAGATAAAGGTGTAAGAAAATGGATGGATGGATGGATGGATGGATGGATGGATGGATGGATGGATGGATGGATGGATGGATGGATGGATGGATTTAATGGGCACTACAATAATATTTTAAAATGAAGATATAAAAAACAAGTTAGTTGAAATGATATTGAAATTTATTTGGATAACAATTTTTAATGATCAAAAATTAAAATAAAGTTAATATAAAGTAAAATTAGCTGCATAAATTGAAAATGCATTACATTTCCCAAAACGAGACATTCACTTTTAACTGAGAATTGTTTCTGGGTTAGTAGCGACATCTAGTGGTAGACTGCATGAAGTTAATTCTTTCTCGTTTAGCTCTGCAAGTCATTTATAAAAACAACCTATTGATTAATCACTGTACAAAATCTATTTTAATAAACAGTAGATTAGCAATAAATTAAAACAGAAAAAAACAACTTACAGCATATGTTACATGGAAATAATCTGAAATGGATCAAGAAAAATTATCTTACCAACAATAGCTGAAGATTTTGTCCAAACTTAAAGTCTATATATAGAAATGGCTTTTGGAAAAAACAAATGTCATTGGGTTGGTAGTTGTTATTTAAAGCTATGAATTGGTTGTCAATTCTAATTATTTGTATTTATGTTTTAGATTAGGGTTTTTATAGTTTTTTCATACCCCTTTTGTCCTAAAATGTATGCAAGAATAAATGTAGACATAATAAAAATGCCTTCAAATCAAATTACAGCAGAGTCTTAATTTGAATAAAGTAGAATGCAGTGAAGTCACAATACTACTGCAAAAAAAATAATAATAATTTAAGCATTTTTAATGAATATTGTCTTCAGTAACTTTTTATTGAGATGGCTGCCTGTTACCTTGTGTTATAAAATTTACGTTAGTAAAACAGTATTCAAAATGGAGAAAACTAGAAAACATCCCATTTAAGCAAAGCATATATGCGTTGATCTTCGTAAGTCAGGAAATGATTACAAGAAAAACGCTACTGACATAAACTTACCTATTATCTATAATTGAATTGAAACCCCCCCCAACTTATTTAAGGCTTTTAACACAGTGAAAAGTACTTGCTTAATCAGTTTAATCATAAGTATTGAAAACACACTTATATCATTTTGGTTTTCATTAAGTATTATTACTAAAAACTTGCATGATGCTTAATTTTTGCAAAACAATGATCAGTTGGGATGGAGGGGACTCGAAGCATTTCAGCTCTAATCTCTGTTTTAAAATACAGCAATCAAATCCTTGCATTATCTCCTTTTGAACATTAAATATATTTCTATTACTTCATGTGCTACAATTATAAGGGGCTACAAAGAACATAAACAAATATTCAAAGATATCCTCAAGTTTGATTTAATTGAAATACTTGTGAAGTTTCTTAGATTATGATAGTCAGGCAGGAAAAGGGCACAGCAGATGCCAGAATGTCTCTTTGATGGTATTAACAGCATGTAATTGTGTTCTGCGTCTATCCCAGGCTAATTTTGTGCTAAAGAGTTGTCTGGCACAGAGCCGGTGTGACTCCCTGCTGTCGGCCCTTTGAGCCACCCGAGGGTTCCCCTTCTGCTGCCGGTCCCTGGCCATCTGGACCCTCTGTCAGCCATGATGAGGAACAGCAGCAGGGTAAGATGATACAAACCTGGGAAAATAAAATACAACAGCGCTAACTATTTAAAGGAAAAGGTATGTAAGTATGTAAAACTTAGAAACGACCAAAATGAAGACATGCTGTATTTTCCATTGTAAGAGGGTTTTTCTTACCTGCAAGTTATAAATTTTGCCTCATGCCAGAGAGATGGTGGAAACACTTTCTTTTGATCTTTTTTTCCTCTATTTATTTTTATCATACTGCTGAGTATTAGCAGAAGCTTTGCCCTGTGGGATGGCGCTCTTTGATAACAGCGGGGGCAGTGTTTGAACAGCACGGTCTCTTGTGGCATGCACAGGGAACAGATGGTGACTCTGGGGTCAGTTAAAGTCAGATCTAAATAAAGAATTTTTTACAAAGAACATGGAAGATTACAGTACTTTTAAATTACAATGGGAACACAGATGTCATGACATCAAAAAAAAAAACCCGGCTGGGATCAATTTAGTTACTAACATTACTTATAAATACTATACTTCATAACCAAAAAGCATTTTTCCCTTGTTTTAAGCTTGTCATGAACTCTGAATTTTAAGATATATGATAGTTATTTCAAAGAAAACTCATTTTAAATATTAAAATGCTTATCTTACATACATATATGTGCAATATGTGCTTATTGCACATATACAATATCGTCAATAAATACAAAATAGATTGTATTCAGTTATTCATATGTTACTTTTTCAAAATTTGAACTATTTTATCATATCGAATTATTTATTAACTAAAAATTGACACAAATTTTGATAAAAGAAGAAAAAATTATCTATATAATTGGTACTGCACGATTTACTGTTGATGTAATACTATCGATTAGACGTTAGGGGGCGACATTACTCTGCTCTGAAAACAAAACATCCATAAAACAAGACCATTTTAATTTTTTTAATCTTATTTATTAAAAAAACATATTTTTACCAAAACCGTTTTCAGGTTTACGTCTTAATATAACTGTGAATACTGTTAAAGTAGGCTTAACGGAAAGATAAAGTTTCAGTCAATAAAAATGATAAAATCCTTCGGTTGATTCTACTTTACAAAGTTAACAAAACCAACCAGAGCCAAAGTTAGAAAAATTAATTAAAGTAAAATGAATTTTGTTTAATCTCTACATGTGCCTGCTACACTATATAAATAATGTGGTTCGGTCGTAAGAAGACGGGTTACACGGCGAAAAAACAGCAAATGTTCAACATTTTATATAATTAACTTATTCTGGAATATTATGTGAAAAATCTTGGCTACAAATGTTCTCTTTTCCCCCTTTGACTAACTAAAAGTCCACAAAAGACTATGTGCCAACGGTTACTGTGTTTGTATCCTTAGGGTAAGGATAACTAGAACTAAAGTAACGAAGTGATTCCTCTTGTGTTCTCTAGACGATCTTCAAAATTAAACTGACACGTTGAGCGACATTTTCGGCACAGCATCATCGGCGCTGACGTGAGAGCTACGTGAGCGAAGGCGAGGCCCAGGCCGTCCACCCATACTGTCATTAGTGACGAGTCAGACTACGTAAAAACTTCGGTAAGTCGCCGTAAAGCTGTCACTTTCTTTTTAGGGGGGTCAGCGCCGAGCTGGAAAGTACGCAAACGCATCCCCGGTGCGAATTTTTTCCTTGATAAAAGTTTTTTTTGTTGTCGTCAGTAGACAGCAGAACAACATGGTGAGGAAAAAAATGATATCAGAAGGTTCGGCTGTCAGCAGTTTGTGCAGCTGCGCGTCAAGTTCGAACGTAGATAGGGGAGGATGAGTGAAGTATTCCTCTTCAAAATAAAACCTTTTTTAAGCAAAACATCTTGAAGACGTCAGTTATTTTAACCTAATGTCTCGAGAAATACACTTTCTTACTTTCTTGAAATAAATATACACAGAATACACGAGTGAAATCTAAAGATGTAGTATGAAAATAATATTTTTAAGACTTGAAATTTTATTTCTAAAACTCAAGAGTTAAAGTTTTGTCCAATCCGTTATTAAACGTTTAACTTTTCATGTTCATGCGCTGCCATGTTATTTACCCAAGGCGTGGTTCCGTATAAATAAAATATAAATCTGGACTACATAGCCCTCTAAAATCGTGGCTTCTGGTGCATGTGTTGCATAAAGTCACACGTTATTGAATCTGTATGTTGTACATGGTCTCTTAACTTGATCACTCTGCATCCATTAAGAGTTTGTTTTTTTCTCATGAGAAAAACTGTAAAGATTTAAAGCTGAGACTTGAAAGGTTTGTCATCTTTTTATAACAAATAATGGTATTTTACCTACAAAGTACCGTTTTCATTCGCTTTCCAAACTTCAAAAAAACAAACATTTCCCCAAATTTACCCAAGATAAAATAATTATTTAAAAAATATAAACAAACATTTTTCAAACTCTGAAATTGTAGCTTCTGGGAAATATGTGTATTGTGGAAACTCATTATTTAATGGTTGAAAAACTATAGATCTCCTGGAGGTACCAAAGGGAAAACTGTAAATATTTCAAATATATAGCCATTTCTGTATGCTTATCCTCAACCTTCACATTTATTTAACCCTTAAATCACAGTTTTTCAAATACCTAGCCAACATATGCAGATGGAACCCATAAGTGTCGGCCCCTTATGAGTCCCTTTTCACCCTCTATGTTCTGGACTTAATGAATGAAAACTCTGGGTCAGAAGTGGTAAATATATGGGTTCCAGATATGATGCACAACTTGAACTGGTTACCAGTTCTACCAGTGGGCAGCCAGATATAATAAAGATATTATGTAAGTCAGCGCAAATGTTTCACAGACTGAGAGAAGAATATGTTTCATCAAAGATTTGAATTTAAATCAGTTTACAAATAAGTGTAAATTAAGCTTAATTTTGTAAGCTTAATTTTGCTTAGAAAATTAAGCAATTGAACTCTTGCCATGTGGAACATTATTTTATTTGACAGCTCTTAGAAAAATTTTATGTTTCAGTTGTTTATTTTTGTGTTTTTATTATGCAAAGGACTTTGAACTGCTTTGCTGCTGAAATAAAATAAAATAAAATTTGATTTGATGTGTATAAAGGAGATATTTGCAATAAATGTATTGTAGAGAAACCCATTGGCTCTGTGTGATACTGGTTGGTGTTGGTCTCTGTTGTCATGTTAATAATTGTGCGTATGCCTAGGTGACCATGGATTCATCGGTGTCGTCTCAGCTGGAAAGCAGTTTAAATGATTCAGTGACAGATGGAGAGAAGGATCAAGGAGAGGCCAATGCATCTCCTGCAGACTCCAATCAGGTACGCTCACTTTGAGCTATTTGTTGCTTTCTGTCAGGTATTACGTCAGCAGATTTGTGTGTGACGTCATTGATTTGTACCAGCAGGTTTTGTTGCAAACAGAGTCTGAAGTTGCTGTTGTCCAGCTGTCTGATGGTCAGACCACGTCGGTTCAAGGAGTCATCCAAGCCCCTCAGACCTCTGTGATCCAGTCACCACAGGTCCAGACTGTTCAGGTGGGAACCAGAGTTTTAATAGTTTCTTTACACTTCAGTTTTATTTTGATGTGGCTTTTTGTTTGTCTAATACAGTTAGTTTTAATTTGAGTGTATTTGCTAGTATTTATTAGATATCAATTGGTTTCAGTTAAGTTTTTATAAGTTCTAGTATTAGTTTTAGTTTTTTCATACTTTGGTACATTTTTAAGTACAGAATTCAAAAAAGTGAAAGTATTGTATTGCGATTATGTCTACATTTATTGGGTAATAAATACTCAACAGATTATTCAATTATTATTATTAAAAGACCAACTGACTCTTGTGCTTTCTCTCAACTTTTGCTATTGCCATTTTGTGGACTAGCGTAAGTGCCGCATACAGATATTATATCTGTAATGTCAGCATGTTTTAGTATAAATGCACAATATAGTTCCAGTTAGTTAAAGTTTTTCCCCATCAACCCTTTAACCCGCGTGCCGTTTTTCTATCGGTTCTGGTGTAATTCTAGTTGCTTATCTGCATCCAAATAAAACTTTGAATGAAAAAGCATAATGTCATGTTTAGGTCCACATCTAAAATCAAAATCTAAAGCATGATTTCATAATGTAGAGGTGTTTGTGAATGAACAGTAGCGAGGTAAAGCATCTGTTGAGAGGTGAAGAAAAGTGAGAAGCAGAAACTGAAGTTTCACACTTCTGAAACTAACCTTTATATGCAGAAGATGTTCTGTTTGTTTGTGTCTTACTACAGTTGCAGAAACCAATGCAAACCAGAGCAAAACTCAGGTTTTCTGACTGAGAAATAAATAGATTTTCTTTTTGAATCCAGTGCACTGAACAAAGATCTCAGTATATTAGCACTAAAAGAAGAAAAAACAACAACAGAGTTTAGAGAAGGGAAATGAAACAGTAATTAACAGGAAACGGCATCAGCAAATGTGCAACATTAGTTGCAAAGTGGAGAACAATTGTCATTTCATAAGAACTTGTTTTTATGTGGAAACCTGCTTGCAGAAAGATTAAATCGGTGAATTGCACGGTGGAGCTGCACTGATAAACACCACAAAGTGGTTTTGTTGTCGGTTTTCAGCTGATACTTCCATTCAGCGAATGGTAATTGTGTTTTGTGTGTTCTGTTTCAGACTAACACTTTTAGAAAATTCTAATTTAAACTTATTAAAAGCTAAAATCAGATACCTAGTATGCTGCTTAGGATTAGCGCCTGCACAGTATGCACATGTAGAATCATTTCTTTCTTTTCAGAGGATGAAATCTGTTATTCTACAACATAGTTGAAAGAAATTGCTGATAAAGCCGTGTTTAACTTGGCTCAGTGGTGTAGTGCAAATATCCTCGTATAATGATACCAAAACAGCCTTTATGTTGGTAACACACAACTATTACGCCTCAGTCGGAGTCATAAAAGCCCACAGAGTGATGACACAACCCCAGATCTACTGTATATTTAATTTTGATCCAATAATACACTTTGAAGGCAAGACACTTACAAGCATATTCATGTGAAAATGGACCCACACTTAGAGAGCAATGCACTAAATGATTATAGAGCATTAAATGGAGTCTGTAGAGTCTCTGTTGAGACTTGTAATGGGTTGAAAAGATTAAATCTGAAAATTATATCCATCTCAAATTCCCTCTTTGACGTCTAAATGATTTGAGCAAAGAAAACACCCCTGTTCCAAAGTAGTAACAATAAACATTAGAGATCTCTGACTTACAATTTTTACAGTTTCTGGCTGAAGGACTCATAAGCTTTGCTGTTTTCCACATTTAGTTACTGATAAAATACCCGGTATTGTATTTTATTTGGATTTTATATGTTAGATTAACACAAAGTAGTGCATAATTGTGACGTAAAAGCAAAATAATATGTTGTTTGCATATTTTATTTTACAATTAAATAAATGAAAAGTGGATCCAGAAGACACCTTCGTATAGTTTAACCTCAGTATAAATCTGTAAAGGCTTCAGAGGTTTGTTAGAGAACAGACTCATGAATATGGGACTGCATTAGTGCCAAAATTTAGACCATTACACACCTAGATAAGGCTACTGTATTTGTTTTGATGTCAACTACTGATCTGAAGACTTACAGCAGTAACTGAGCCACAAATGAGAAGGAGATTAACTTTGAAGAGGCTGGTGGTGGCAGCATCATGCTGTGGAGCTGCTTTTCTTCTGCAGGGACAGGAAACATTGTCAGCTGATGGGAAGATTGATGGAGCTAAATGCGGAATAATCTTGATGGAAAACGTGTTAAACTAGAGTCTAGGATGGACAATTACCATACACAAATCTATGTGTGTTCATGTTTTAGAATGGCCTAGTCAAAGTCAAAATTTTTCCAAATGAATTGGATTAATGGGAGCTGAATAGAAATTAGTTCCACATTTACTTTCCACTTTAAAACTATGTGCTACTTTGTGTCTGTGTTGTATAAAATGCTTTTAAATACTATAACAATATCCGTTATAATTTGGGGAAATGAGGAAAAAGCAGAATGGGGATGAATTCTATGTATAGTAAATGCTGCCTGTTTGCTCAGATTGTTACAGTTGCTGAACTGGAGGATGACAGGTCGGTTACGAACACGCAGAGAAGACGGGAGCTCCTCTCCAGGCGTCCGTCGTACCGGTGAGATACGGTCAGCAGAAAGCGAAATGAAGACAAACAACCTGCTGTTGAAAATCTGCATTTGTTTTCTCCAGAAAAATCTTAAATGAGCTGTCGTCGGATTCGCCGGCAGTTCCTAAAATCGATGAGGAAAAGGGAGAGGACGATGCGGCGGTCTCCAGCAGCTCCACAGAATCAGTTCCCAACTCAATCTACCAAACCAGCTCCGGACAATACAGTCAGTACACAGGAAAACTTCACACCGTACAGATATTATGTGTTCTTTGATTCTAAATACTGTGCTTTTATTTTCCTGCTTTCCTTCCTTTTCTGATTGGAAACTTTGATTTCTAGTTGATTTCTAGGAACTCTGATTTCTAGAAATCCTCTGCTGGGATTTCTGAGTAATGTAAACAGCTGTAGTAGCAGAAATTTTGTAATTAATAAAGAAAATATATGTATGGTTTAAATATGGTTATCATTACCTTAAATTATAAGCAAATAATAGAGGCACCTTTTTCTTGTACTATTCTGATAAAATTAAGACTTTAAAAAGACAATTTGATGCAGTAGTTTGACTTTATTCTGGATTTTCTCTAATTTGTTGTGTCTGTTTCATAAAATTATACAGTGAATTTTGGATAAAATCCCTGATTGATCCCTGAGTTGTTCCTGGACTAATTTTCTTTTATTTTAGGCAACAGTTTAGTTAAGATGTAAAACTTTAGCAACAGGTTTCTAAAAACACACATCAAAAATCATTTTAGATCTCATGAAACTTTACTGACACTAAGCTTTTGGAAACACGTTCCCAAAACCCCGACTTTAACCCTGGTGAAAGTTTGTGTGCTATGCTTAAAAATATGATCTATGCTGGGAAACCATTCAGCTTAAATGAACTTCATCAGTCCTGAGAAGAACACTGGTCAAATATTCAGCTGGATTGGTGTTATCACCAATGGAAAATGAACCAAGTATTCTTGGGGGTGTATCCATTTACTTGAGTTATTATGAATAATTTCCAGAAATAGGACAATAAATTAGAAACCTGCATCCAGTTTTTGTTTTCATATATCAACAGAAATGCTACTTGTACAGTTACTGAGCTGTAGTTGAAGAATTATTGAAGTGAATTAGTAAAATCTTCACTTGAACTTCATTTGAGACCTTAAAGGTCATATGAGATGGCAGCCTGGTTAAAACTGAACTCTGACCTCACACAGTTGCCATCGCTCAGGGCAGAGCGATCCCACTGACCAGCCCAGCAGTGGAAACCCTTCAGGGGGCCCAGACCCTGACAGTGACCGGCTCCCCAAACCCTCAGACCGGAGCCGCCATCCTGCAGGCTGCAGACTCATCACACCAGTTCTTCATCCAGGGAGGACAGGTGCTCATCCAAGGTAACGTTGCCCAAACATCCCACTGAAAAAGTTCCAGTTCCACTGGGACATTATTTTAAAATGTCTTGATTTAAGTAAAATAATCTGTCAGTGGAACTAGTACTTTTTCATCAATATTAAGGAATTGTTGACTTAAAACAAGCACCCACATTTTGCTGAAAAGTTACTTGTAAGTTAGTTTTGTCTATTCAAGTGTATTAACATATTTCCAGTCAAAACTAGACCAAAAATACTTGGTAAGATGTTGTGTTTTTGCAGTGCATGAGTAAAATTCATAGCAGTTTGTCCAGGAGGAACCAAACCAGTGGCTTGATGTTGCTCACTTCTCCCTCAGGACAGAGCAAAGGTGCAGAGCAACTTGCTCCTTCACAAGTTGTCACCATAAAAGTCACACAAAATCACAGCTAGATTTGTCACTAGTTATGAAGCCCCCGAGGAGAGATAAGGACATTTTTTTGTGTTACCTTGCCATAAGTTTTTGCGTCCCCCCCCCCAAGCTCATCCCCACCCTTGGCCACGCCCCTCTGGTCTATTGGCCCCGCCCACTTTGGTAAACTTTCTCAACATTTGACTGAGGGCTGGGTTATGGTTTCACAGAGGGGTTTGTTACTCTTTAAGAGTTTGGTGTTAACAGCAAGAAAGGAAATAAGGAATACTGTGGATATTAATGCATATTAAGGTATATTTGATGTTTAAACTATTAAAAGAGATTGTCATTAGCACTTTTAGAGTGGCTCTTAAGCATTCACTGGTATCATCTACTCCCAGGCAGCTGTAGTCGCTACACCATGCGAATACTAAGGTCCACTGTTTGGGGAAGGTTGGGTAAATTCAAACTTTTGCACTCATTTCTTATTACAAACAGTAACTGTAGTTTATGTTGTGTAATAAGTAAACACCTTGGAAAGCCAATGTTGCCTGTTAATAAGTTTGCAAACTTTCCCACTCAAACTGTACCTTCTCTGTTTATTATCAGTAGCAGAAACGTTTTTTTTCCAGTAGAAACCTGCAATTAAAATGTTTTCTTTAGGCTCAACTGTTATTCAGTTGGACTCAGCTTGTGGATATAACCTCCAACAAATGATGTCAAATCTCAATTATCTTTCCCCTCCTTGTTTTTACCTTCTTCCAACATACACAGGCAGTAAATAACCGCTCGACTGTTTGCATGGCAGCCACTTGGGACACAATATCCTCTTGTTTGTTGAGCGTCTCTGTAGTTGCGTCACTGGTTCTAAAAATACACCCTCCTCCTCCTGCTCTTCCTCCTCCCTCTCTGCCTGGCTCACATTGTGTTTCTCTGGCTCTCCGTCTGATCCGCACGGGCGGAGAAAGGGGAGGAACCAGCGCTATAATCCAGGCTGTTTTACTGACTTCAGCGGGCACCGGTGATGTCACAGTGATGTCAATGCCTGTAATTGTAATCGGGCTGCAAAGTTGGAGTGTGAGCACTCTGAAAGAGGGAGAGCAGAGAGAAAACAGGGAGTACAGAAGGAGATTTAGATTAAAAAAGAAGTAGAGGAGGATTTTTGGAAGATTCTTTGCTGAGGTTTTTTCCTTCCTGCCGTGGTGCTGGATTATTGGAAACAAGAAATGGCTGTTACTGGAGATGAGACTGAGTCAGGTAGTTTACTCACTTATTTTTGTACTTATTTAAGGTGCTAAATGTTAGTTATGGGTGCTTTTTTGTGAAATGGAAACTATGTATATCTGTAAGTGTAAATTGATCCATTTGGATAAACTGAGAAATAGATTTGGACATTGTAGCTTTATGCTTTTATTTGGAAATAAGAGTCTGCAATAATAATCTGCAAACAGTTTATTTGTGTAGAGCTGTCTTTTCTGAAGCAGTAAAACACACAGATCTACTTAAGTGGTTGTCAGGCAGGCAGGGAGGGAGGAGGTGAAGGAGCGGGGCGAGTGGGAGGACTGGTGGTGGAGGGGGGTGAGATAGATGCTGCTTTGACGTCACCGTGTTTCCTGGAACACAAGCAAGGCAGCGAAGAGAGAATGCAAAACGTGCGAGAGAGACGCACATGCTGACGTCAGCACGGCCCGAGTCACTGCGATATCACAACCTGAGAGAAAGAGAGTGCAGCGCTCTTTGTGTGTGTGTGTGTTGGTGTGTGTGTGTGTGTGTGTGTGTGTGTGTGTGCACCTGTTGCGTCTCTTTTTGAATGAGTGTGTGTGTTTAGAAGACTGAAGCTATGTTAGTGCAGAGAGAAAAGGAGAAGCGGGAACAGAGCAGAGCAGTTACTTGTTGAGTCACTTGTGACTCAACTCAAGAAGAACATGAAACCACAAACAGAGCTGCTGTTCCCCCCACCTCACCACAGATGACTTTACTTTCCTTTTTAAGAAAATGCTGCTTTCCCGCAGTTATCAGCAGCCAGCAGGGCTTTGATAAACACAGCGCCACCTCCCAAGTACAAATGCTTTTTCCTCCATGCTGATAATGTTTAGCTTGAATGAATATTTTTGAAAATGACTATTATTTGTTTGATTTTGGCCCTTAAAAGAATGAAAGAAAGCAATATATTATAATCTGACCATCTTTGAATAAAAGGAGGAGGGGAATTAAGTCATTCATTATAAATGTTGTTCCAACTATGCTTTATGATTCTTGTGGTTGTAACCTTGAGAAATAACCAGTTTGATTGTATTTATGCAAACACAATTTACTTATTTAATGTAGAACAGAAAAGCTGCTGCTATATAATCTAATATTTATTGTCACAGTTATAGTTTTGAAGGTTCTGGGTTCAAATCCCAAGCTCTAAACATGCATGCATGGTTTCCTCCCACACTTTAAAAACATGACTGTTAGGTTAACTGGTCTCTGTTAGGTATAGGTGTGTGCATGGTTGGATGTCCTGCATGTCTCCATGTTGCCTGTCAATCATTACAGAGTGTACCCCACCTCTGGTCCAATGGCCGCTGGAGATAAGCACCAAAATGGATAGTAGTTTAGAAATATCCTTCCTTTTACCTGAAGTTCATTTTAAAAAGTAACACTTGGATTAAATCTAATGTCAGCTCTCCCCAATGCCCTTTAATACTGCAACTGCATTTGCATTAATAAGAGTAACAGGTGCCCACTGTGATAGTCCCTATTTTCCACATTTGGAAATATTCTCCATCGACTTGAATGTGTCCTTCTGTTAAGTGTGTTGGCCTTTTTTCAGCCAGTTGACAGGCAGTGTGCAGCAACAGTTCCACACTTCCAGTCCTGTCAATGAAATTACTTTAAATTGGGGATGTACTGATTTGAAAGTTTGGGCCAATATTAATATCCAACATTAATATTGTTGTTATGGCCAATAACCAATATATATATTTCACTACCATTTGGAAAAATAACAACCAGAAACAGATGGCAGCAAGAAAAAAAATGAATATTGGTTGTTCATATCAACTCAGTTTATTCATCAGACCGATACCAATGTGTTAAAGAGAGACTAAAACCAACCGATATGATGTTAGTGCGGATATATTGTGCATCTCTACTTTAAGCCACAGTAAAATGTTTTGGAAGCCTCCACCCTGATAATTGACCCATGGCTTGTTCCAAGCATATATTTTCTGGGATCTGCTGATTCTGGTCTACAGTACTAACCCCGATGTAGCAAATGTGAAACATATAAATGCTTCTTCTTAAAAATGTAACCATTCTTTACTTTGTGCTGCTGACTGCATAAGAAACTGTTGAAAAGTCAGTTTAATCAATCAAACAGATCCATCAATCTGTCTTCCAGAAAGGAATTTAAAGTTCTTCGCAGAAAGTAGAGAGCATAATCATCAACAGATAAACAACAAAATAAGCAAAAATAAGTGAAACCAATCATAAACTCTATCACCTCCTGTATAGACAGTAGGAGGTGATGGAGCACCTTCCCATTTTCTCCTGGACAAAAAAGTGCCCTGATGAAATATTTCTTTTTTTTTTTTTCTAAACAGTGTGTGGCCCAAGACAGCCTGTGGTTATTGATTAGAAACTTGTGTTCAATCTGTCCGTGTGAAAACATCTCACACTACCAAGGCAGTTGCAGAAGGTGCCCTTTTCTCCACTTGAGCTCCTGCTCCCCAAATGTCTGTGCACGGCTCTGTGTTTTTATTTGGATGCATTTTGAGACGAAGGAACGGACTGCATTCCGTCTCTCTTTTCTCCTGCCGATCAGACATGTGACTTCCAGCCACTACTGCCGTTTAATCCTGGAGCGTCAGTGACTGGTTAAGTCATTTACAAGCAGAAAATGAATGAACACATAAATGACTTTCGGCAGCTGATTTGCTGTTTATAGATAATTGCTTTCAGGGACACAGGAATTTGGACCATGATGACTCCTTTCAAACGAACAGGTTTAATTCAGAGTTTACAATGGCATGTTTATATGTGGCACTTTAAAGCACCGCATATAAACATAATAAAGTAAAAGCTGCAAAAATTGCACACCATGTTTATATTTTATGCAATTTGCATAAGTTTGCAGAGTGGTCAGTAATGCTTTGTTTTTTTTTTCTTGTTGGCCCACAGCTGCCACAGGAGACATGCCAGCCTACCAGCTGCGATCGCCCAACTCGGGCCTGGCTCAGAGCATCATGATGGCTGCGTCTCCCAGCAGCATGCAGAGCCCGTCGTCGCAGCACGCCGAGGAGATCACCCGCAAGAGGGAGGTCAGGCTGATGAAAAACAGGTAGGAAACAGAAACTTCAACAGCTGCAAAACATTTTCTTTCCGATAAATGAATGAAACTGGAACGGACATGGCATAGTTTTGGGCTTAAACCAATAAACTAGAATGATTCTTGTTACTGACTAGATTCTTATTGACCAATGACATTGAAGCTCTAAATCTGAATTTGACATGAATGAGCTTCAAGTATTAGACACACATTGCTCTGAAACGTTTTCCATCAAAAATATAAATTTGAGTTCATCTTAATCTAATGAAATTGCTCTCAGTATAATTTTAAGTATTTCAAATGATGGTATTATGTAGTATACTATAGAATTTTTTAAAAGTTGAATGTCTGTCCCAAAGTACACCAGCAGTTGCAATATATTAGCCACAGCTTAATTATTGAGTGTTAAAATGCAAAGATAAAATGTTTCTGTAAACATTCTATATCTTATTTCACAGTTCATTAATTTTATTTAGTATTTTCATGTCTTTTATGAGTACAAACACATATTAAAAAATATTTCAATTCTGAAAGGTTGTAAGAATTAGTTGGATACATTGTTTTTGCTTTGTAAATGAAAATCTGTCTGAAGGAGTTAAACCAGTGTCGTTTTATCAGTTTCATCACTAACCGTTGGGTTTCTCCTCCCGTTTCTGCAGGGAGGCGGCGCGCGAGTGCCGCAGGAAAAAGAAAGAATACGTCAAATGTCTGGAAAACCGTGTAGCTGTGCTGGAAAACCAAAACAAGACACTGATTGAAGAGCTGAAAGCACTGAAGGACATTTACTGTCACAAAGCCGAGTAGCCGAAGACACTTCAAAGACTGCTGCAACATATCAGAAAAAAAGGACTACAGAACAAAAAATAAACTGCTTTAATCGTCTTTGTTTCTTTGCTCACTCAGGCCTGACGTATGCCAAAATTATAAAGTGTTGTGGAGATTTCAGACAGCGCGAGCTTGCCAGTTTTGCTCTTGTTCTTAACCTGTGCTCTTTGCATGTGGAGATTCCTGAGTGTCGTAAACTCTGCGCTTGCTGTCGCTGTTGTGCGTGAGGCGAGGCGAGGCCAGCCAACGAGAGCCGGTCAAACGGAGGGGGAGACAGGAAGAGGAGCCGCAGATGCTTCCTGGAAATCAACTGAGAATTTTTACCAAAAAAGAAAAAAGAAAACAGCTGGAAGTGATGGAGGTGGGAAGGGTCAGCCTGGTCTCACAACCAGCAACTTTTTTTTTTCTGTTTGAATTTTTTATTCTTGTGTAACCTGGGTCAGATGAGCAGGAAGCACCACAAGATCCACCAGCAGCTGTGACTCAAAGCCTGTTTACCTAAAGAGTCACGTGTCGATTGAACCTTCT
This sequence comes from Gambusia affinis, assembly GCF_019740435.1. Lineage (NCBI taxonomy): Eukaryota > Metazoa > Chordata > Actinopteri > Cyprinodontiformes > Poeciliidae > Gambusia > Gambusia affinis. The sequence goes on from NC_057879.1 coordinate 25,209,840, forward strand.
GGTTTTGATTGTTGCATCCTCAAAAGCACAATTAGGGAGATGTGATGTCACTGATTTCATTATTTCCATCTTAGGAAATGTTTCTCTTAAAATTCAAATGAAAATAAAAGAAAAGTCATTGTTTGTAAGTGAGACGACAACACCTGAATGTAAACCATGTTAGAAAATATCAAGATGAATTTATTTTTCTCTGCTAAAGTGAAATGAGTATAAAATCTAAATCAAAGCACAGAAAGTAACACCATTTTTCAGATTTAATTCTTAAAAATAATATATATTCCGTGAACATGTGTTACCTGTAAAGAGAAATCTATATTAAAAATCTCATCATAAACTGTTTTTAAGTTTTAAAGGAGCGCCCTGTTTCTGAAATCCCTTAATAATTAAACAAAAACTGTATTTGTTTGTGTTCTGATGATTGAAGATACTCTGTTCAAAGGGTGACGCCAGTTTCTTAATCTGTCTTTTTAAAGGACACTTTATTTTAAAATGCAGCTTCTTCTTAATAATTCTGCTGACAGTTAACAGATTGCTTAATTTCTGTCCGTTTTGACATTGTGGAGTTTATTCTATTAATAATTTTATTAGCTTGTTTTAATTTCTGTTAACCATACTGAAATTTTGCCTTTTGGCTGCTGAAGCTCTTCTAGTGGCAGTAAAGTATTTATTTACTGTTTAACTCCTTAACATCTGGATATTTGTCATCAAATTTCCTATTGCAGTTTGTACTTTCAGAAGAGTCTCATTCAGTTCAACTCTTAATATAAAGTGAGGTGCATTTTTTTGCACTTAGATTATTTGGGTTTAAATAACTTCATTTTTTGTGTTCTCTTCTCTTAGTGTATTTTTGTGTTTGAAATGTACAACTGTTTTTGTTTATCTAATAAAATTTTTAAACCTGACAGAGTTTGATTATTTTATTTACTAATATAAAGTCAGTTACGTCAGTTTTGCTGTCAAAGCCAAGAAAATCATAATTAACACCAACGTACAGTTTAAACCAGATAATTACACACACTGCCAAAAGAGTAAAAAATAGATTTTCCTCACTACTTAATAAACTTTTTCTGGTTTTGATCACTTATAATGATCAAAATGATATTTTACAAATAATTTTTAAATGATTTTTAATAAACTTTATTACTTTTCTTGAAATTAAGAAGTTTTGTTGACTGTACAATCTTAATTTTACCAAAAGGTGTCTTTAGACTGGAAGTAAAATTAATATTTTGAGCAAACCAATCAGACTTGAATCTGATGGAGAATCTTAGACAAAGCTAAAGATTAGGGTGATGGCAAGGAGGGTTTCCTACCTCCCAGACCTGGAGCTCATCAAAAATAAATCATAAAAATATCAGTGAAAAAAACCTGGTCAGGAGTTATAAAAAATGGCTTGATAACCACGATAGAACAAAAATCCTCTGACTTACATTATGAGTCCTAATGCCTCTATCCAGCTTACACTCAGTCCTACCATCATTCATAAACAAGACAGGGAAAAAAAACCTGAATTTATGTTACAATTAGGCAAATAAAGTTTAACTTACATTTATGAATGGGGAGCAACACTTTAAGAAAAGTCCACTGACGCCTACATCTTTTAAGTACCGGTACTTACCAAGTGCTTTGTAGGGGTATTTATCTGATTTTGACAAATTGGTTTATAGGCTCATGGTAGGGCTAAAGAAACATGTCAGGTGAAATTACACTAAAAACACTCCAAGGACAAAATGTACTAAAGTAAGAGGAAAAGTTACAACTTGTCTGATTAAATAACTTAAATATATCACTGATCCTGATGGCATGAAGTCTCCTAAAACGTCTCATGAATACTTTTAGTTTTCAAGTGAGACGTTTAAATAATGTTTGTTTCTTATTTAAACGTAATCTGATTTGTTGCAATCAAAGAACCAGCTATACTGCTCTCTGCTCTTTCCTCTCTTACGTCAGAACCAAAAGAGGAGGTGAAACTTTAAGTGAGTTTGTCCTGTTAACGTTTCATGACGCTGCTTTTCAAACATCTTCACGGCCTTTGCTCCAGCTCGGCTAGAGTGGAAATTTCCACCTTGTTTCAAGCCGCCTACAGGAGAGCTGAAGCCGGTCACCCTGACAACGCGAACGGGGATTCCTTAAGGCGGCAGCGGGAGACCTCTGCTGGTCATAACACGTTACTGCAACCAAAATCATAACATTAAACTGCACAAACATCTTGAATATGGTATATTCATATTAATATTGAACATTCTAAATACCTTTCAGTCTGATTGCTATTAATGTATTTTCAGAAAACATAAAAACCTTCACGAAGTACATTGATAATGTGTTACTATTAACTACAGGTGGGGAGGATAATGATGTAAGAGTAGCACTACTTCAACATATTTTTAGCCAAGTGAAAATAAAAAGTATCCAAAAAATAATTCAAATAAGAGTGAAAAAATATTTAGTTATAAAGTCGACTCAAGTGCTGAGTAACCGATCAAATTATGACTCCTTAAATATTTAACAATAACATAATCAGAAGAAAATATAAAGTTAAATGGAAAGTTTGTTATTTTAAGAACCAAAGTGACAACAATTCATATATGGAACAAAAAATTAAATCAGGAAAAAAATCTGTTTCTTTTAGTAAAAAAAACCAAACAAAAAACAAAACAAAACAAAACAAAAAAAACAAAAAACTCATGAAACTAAAAAACTGCAGGTGTGTGTCTGTGGCTGGTGAATTATTTTTTGTTAAAACATATTTGTTCTTCTTTCAGTGGGTAGAAAAAAAGTCTAACTTACATTTATGAATGTAAGTTAAACTTAGGGGGGAACATCCCACAGTTCAACAAATGTGGGATGTTGAGCTGTTTCAGCCGTTTCCGGTACTAATGGGAAGGTTTCTTCTTCTTCTGCTGTTTAAGTGTGTACACATTCCTCTGCTCTCAACCCACATTGTTCCTTCAGTCACAGCAGACAGAGAAATTATTTTTATAGATTTTTATAGTTACTCAAACAGTTGTTTGAGTAAAATTTATCTCATGTATTATGAAGTACGTCATGTATGATGAGATACTTCATAATAAAATTACTCAAGTAAAAGTACAAAGCTAAAGATATATATATTTTATATATTTAAAAAAAAAAGTTTCTCAACTAAATAAAATGGAGTAAATGTTAGGTAGGTAGTAACATTCTGCTATTTGAAAAATGAAACACAAATGTTTCCAACAGTACTAAAGAGGACATTAACACCAGGACACCAGGACATGTTGCAGATTCTAAATGACCTTATCTTATCATTACATTTTATTTGAATATGGACTCTTTTGACTGCAAGGGAAACAGTTTCAGGTTATTGTTATTTTAAGATAATTGATAGACAATTCATACATTAGTACAAATGGTATACATCTACAAGTAATCCACAATCCTCTAATTGTCTTACAGCACCAAGTCTTTGGCTCCTCTTTATGCACATCTCCAGTTGGAGAAATTGGTAGAAAGGACCTCATGTCCATGGAGCTACTTTTCCCAAGACAGATCATTAATTAACAAAATCCATCACAAATGCAACATAAAATCGCCCAACCACATCATCATTAAGGGACACAATTTGTAAACTTTAGACACTCTTTGGTGGCCTCTGGTGACTAAACTATGAAGTGCTGCTTGAACCTTTATGATTGTCCATATGGCTCTTCCATTGGATATTGTTCAATAGTTGTGATGCTTTGAACATATATTTGTTGGGGTTAACAAATAATGTCTACTTGATTTAATTAGAAATTTAAGCTTTGCTTGTTTGATTGTGAGTGGCCTCAGTTTGCTTGTGATAAAGTATAAAAATTGACATACAAGACAATCTAATAAGAGCTTGGGATTATGATTGTGCTATGAAGCCTCAGTCTAGTTGTACTTACATAGTTAACCTGTGGACAGGAACACATATGACTATCAACCATACTGTAACTTTGGACTGGCAGCCTCTGCAGCCTGTTCTGTCACACCCACATTAAACTTGTGAACTATTCCTCAAAACTGTATCTGGAGGAATATGTAGAGTCTTTTTCAATCTTTTTGTTTCCTTTTTCTTGTTGATGGCAATTATTTCTTCTTAGAACTCTGGACAAATCTCTTCATGTATTTTTAAAATGCCATGAAACACTATTGGCATTAGTCCAGGTATTTAAGCTATTAAATCACAAACACATGATGCAACTGATAAACTGGTAATAAGAGAGAACTGGGATTATGATTGTGCTATGAAGTCTCAGTCTTGTTGTACTTACATAGTTAAATTTTAGATGATTCAAGAAAATCTAGAAAACAGGAGAAATGAACTCTGATCTTTTATTTGTCTCTTTTCTTCCACTGAAGCAAAAATTACTCATTAACTCTCCATGCCTCTAAATCCAAAGACTCTTTGCCACTCCTCCATATCTCTTTGTTACTGCCTCTTTAGAACTCACAGTGACTTTCTGTTTCAGAGAAACTGAAAGTGTTTGACAGTCACACCGAAGAAAGAAATGGCACAGCAAGAAAATCAGCCTGACCGACTAAAATTCTCCTGTTCGATCTGTCTGGATCTACTGAAGGACCCAGTGACTTCTTCCTGTGGACACAGCTACTGCATGAACTGTATTGAAACTTTCTGGGACGGAGAGGATCAGAAAGGAATCCACAGCTGCCCTCAGTGCAGAAAAACCTTCGTACCAAGGCCTGTGCTGGAGAAAAATATCATGCTAGCTGATTTAATAGAAGAACTGAAGAAGACTGGACTCCAAGCTGCTCCTGCTGATCACCGCTATGCTGGACCTGAAGATGTGGCCTGTGATTTTTGTACTGGAAGAAAACAGAAAGCCATCAAGTCCTGTTTAGTCTGTCTGGCCTCTTACTGTGAGAAACACCTTCAGCCTCATTATGATGTGGCTCCTTTAAAGAAACACAAGCTGGTGGAGCCGTCCAAGAACCTCCAGGAGAACATCTGCTCTAAGCATGATGAGGTGATGAAGATGTTCTGCCGCACTGATCAGAAGCGTATCTGTTATCTCTGCTCTGTGGATGAACATAAAGGCCACAACACAGTGTCAGCTGCAGCAGAAAGAGCTGAGAGGCAGAGAGAGCTGGAGGTGAAACAAAAGAAAATTCAACACTTGATTCAGGACAGAGAGAAAGATGTGAAGCTGCTTCAACAGGAGGTGGAGGCCATCAATCACTCTGCTGATAAAACAGTGGAGGACAGTGAGAAGATCTTCACTGAGCTGATCCGTCTCCTCCAGAAAAGAAGCTCTGATGTGAAGCAGCAGATCAGATCCCAGCAGGAAACTGAAGTGAGTCGAGTCAAAGATGTTCAGGAGAAGCTGGAGCAGGAGATCACTGAGCTGAAGAGGAAAGACGCTGAGCTGGAGCAGCTCTCACACACAGAGGATCACAACCAGTTTCTCCTCAACTACCCCTCACTGCCAGCACTCAGTGAGTCTACACACTCATCCAGCATCAACATCCGTCCTCTGAGACACTTTGAGGACGTGACAGCAGCTGTGTCAGAGCTCAGAGAGAAACTACAGGACGTCCTGAGAGACTCATGGACAAACATCTCACTGATGGTCACTGGGGTGGATGTTCTACTGGCAGAACCAGAACCAAAGAGCAGAGATGGATTCTTAAGATATTCATGTGCAATCACAATGGATCCAAACATAGCACATACACGGCTGAAACTATCAGAGGGGAACAAGAAGGTGACTTGGATGGATCAACCTCAGTCTTATTCCAGTCATCCAGACAGATTCGGTGACTTGTTTCAGGTTCTGAGTAAAGAGAGTCTGACTGGATGTTGTTACTGGGAGGTTGAGAAAACAGAGACGGGGGTTCATTTAGCAGTCGCATGCAAGAATATCAGCAGAACTGGGATGGAAAGTAGATTTGGATGTAATGATAAATCCTGGGCTCTATATTGTCATCAAAATGCTTATTATTTTTGGCACAACAGCATCTCAACCTTCATCTCAGGTCCAGTTTCCTCCAGAGTGGGAGTGTTCCTGAATCACAGAGCAGGTATTCTGTCCTTCTACAGCGTCTCTGAATCCATGACTCTGCTGCACAGAGTCCAGACCAGCTTCACTCAGCCGCTGCTGGTTGGACTTCGATTTTTCAACTGTAGTGAAACTGCTGAATTTTGTAAACTAACATAGAAAGCTCCTCTCCCTTTGGGTTGAAAGTTCAGCTATATTGATTCTGCTCTCCAGTTCTCAAATTAACATTTTCAACCTTATGCTTCATCTCTAAACTTCACATAAATTGTCACACCCTTATCTTTTAATTTGTTAAGTTTGCTTGTTTCGTTGATTATCATAAAAACTGTTGTCATAGCGATAAACATAGAGGCTACTGTCTCATTGTGAACTTTAGATGACATCATATGTTTTTTTTAATAAGGATAAAAATTCATGTATCTCTGTTTAGCTTTGTTGGGACATTAAAATATTTGATTCCAGATTTCAATAAAACATCTTTATAGACAATAATGCACTGTGTAATATATCATTAGCAAGTTGTTTAGCTCAAGTGTAAAGAGACAAAAACTGTGTAAAGGAGATAAAAAAATTTAAAAAAATTACATTTTTTGAAAACAGATGACTTAATATTGAGAAATTTTAGCATGTATGAACACTATAAAATATAAATTTCAAGTTTTCTGGATCCAAGCACAGCAACTGACACTAATCTGTCTACCTCAGTCTCATTGCAGTCACCCAGTCAGGTTCACTCATTCCTGTCAGGGTCTGATCTGAGATATTCTGACTGGGAGGAGGGGAGAAAACGGGAGGATATCAGGAGAGCAGGAAGTCACTGAATTTGGAAGAAATTATTAATCTTGAGCATTAGTTTCCTAAAAGGTCTGCCAGTTTGTCAGATATAGAAGTGTCTCAGGCAGGACATTTTATATTTAAGTTTATGTCAATATTTGACCTTCATTCTGTGAGCCACTCATTTTATGTTCCAGCTGTTCGTCCTACCTGAGCTTTTATCTTGGTGTGTCACTTTCAGGATTATCACTGGCCTCCATTTAGCCCCACTGAAAACCTTCTGGATACAAACCTGCTCAGCTGTCTTAAGAAGGCATTTATTACAAATAGTAACATTCAAACCTTGATACCTTTAAATATTATGAATATGTTGTACTGAATTAAAACTCACTTTTTGTACTTCTTCACCTCCACCTCTGTGCTGTAATCTGCTCAGCTTGAATGCTGCGTTCTGTTTCATAGAAAGTGACAGAAAATGTCGACGTGAGGGTGTCGGCTTGAGCAACTAAAATTCTGCTGGATTTACTGAAGTATTCAGTAATTATTCCCTGTGAAGACAGCTACTGTATGATTCTGAACTTTGAGGCATCAAGTTGAGCTAAGATTATAATCTTCTTTCTGAAAAACAAGAAAGCAGAACTGAACTCTGTTTTTTCTTGTCTCATTTCACTGTTTCACAGAAACACCTTAACCCACTCTGCCAATGAATCTAAAATATTTATGCCACTCCTACATATTTCTCACTTTTCGGTTCTTCAGAGAAGATGGCAAGTTCTTATATCAAGCATGATGAGGTGATGAAGATGTTCTGCCGCACTGATCAGAAGTGAATCTGTAGTCTCTGTTTACTAGATGAACATAAAGGCCACGACACAGTGTCAGCTGCAGCAGGAAGGCCTGAGAGGCAGAGAGAGCTGGAGGAGAGACGAGGAAACATCCAGCAGAGAATCCAGGACAGAGAGAAAGATGTGAAGCTGCTTCTACAGGAGGTGGAGGCCATCAATCACTCTGCTGATAAAACAGTGGAGGACAGTGAGAAGATCTTCACTGAGCTGATCCGTTTCCTACAGGAAAGAAGCTCTGAGGTGAAGCAGCAGATCAGGACCTTCTTGCTGCAAGGCAACAGCTCTACCAACTGCTCCACTGTGCAGCCTGAAACAAAATGGTAAGCTAAATAAACATTATACATAATTCCTAAAGTATTGCGCTGTCACATTGACTTAATGTGACCTTCAGTACAACTGGTAGCCAATGAAGTGGACGTGTTGAGTGACGTCTCCAGAACCATGGTTTGTAATGCGAGGAAGGAGGTTACTGCCTGACTCACCTGTTGAGAAGCAGCTCAATTGGTAAAAAAAAATCTTGAGGTAATTAACTCTACAGGGGAGAAGGTTGATTGTTTAATCACTCAAAGCTAAACACTGGTCTAGAATTTTATACTTGCCAGACTAAGTCATGCATTGAGGATAAAGACCTTAAGAAGTTCTATTCACTGTTACCAACAAGCCACATCTTTCAGATTCATGAAAAACACCCAACAATGAGGCTGTAAGCAAGTCAACTTGAATGTGGATCAAGAAATGTTCACTCTGTAAACCAATGCCTTCAACATAATCCACTGGATTCTTGTGAGCCACACAGATCTTCAAGTGGACAAAAGCAGGAATCTTTTCAGATGAAACTCTGCAAAATTGTGAATAACAAAGCAGGGTTTATTCAGAAACCCCTGTGTTAAACATGTTCTGCAGACCTCTAGTGGCCCACTGTTTGAAAAATCTGACAAGAAAAGTGACATTTACAAAAGTTAAACACCTTTTTTACAATTCATTTAAGTCCCAATCAAGCAGTATCTAAAAACGAGCTTTGTAATGCAGGTCACATTTGAAAGCAAATTACCAATCGTGTTAGTATTTTTATTTTTATTTTTATTTTTATTTTTTTTTGCTGCTTGGGTGCAGTAAGGCTTTGTCAATCAGGAACACCGCAGTTTATACCGGAAACATGCTTTTATTTTGAAAGCAGTTCTTAACCGTGCTTACCGTAAAATGCTGTGAATAAGCGCAGTAACAACCACCAGCCTTTCCTGACTGCGCAGCGCAGACTGAATTGTGTCGCACGATTCCAGGATTCACGCATCACTGTGCGCCTGCAGCGTCACAAGATGAGTCCTGCCTCACGATGCGTGTGACTGTGGGTTTGTTATTTGGCCTCCATCACTGTAAGGGTGGAAGTGACACATCCGCACCGTGTGACAGCTTCTCCGTGGACGCTGAAGGTTGACAGGATCTGCTGGGGATGCGCCCCGAGCGCACAGTTGGTCTGTGTTGATGACGGGCTTCGCGGGGCCGCTTCAGCTCCTGTTTCAGCGCGGAAAGGATTATTTGTTTTTACACACCAGGAGGAGAAATGGGGAGCACGACCTCCTGCTGCGTGTCGGGCAGCCCCAAGCTGCGGAGAAATGCTCACTCCAGGCTGGAGTCGTACCACCAGGAGTCGGATCTGAGCAGGGAGGAGACGGCGTGCAACCTCCAGCACATCAGCGACAGGGAAAACATCGACGGTAAATTTATCACCATACGTTTAGATTGCACAATATATGCAGAATAATTATGCTAGTATTTCAGAATATTTAGAGTTACTATTTATTGTGTTTGTAATTGCTTATTGTGGAATAATTATTATAGGATACAGAAAATAAAATGAGAACAGTTCCCAAATAATTCCAACGTTAGACTAAAGCAACGCATTCATTATATTTCTATCAGTATTAGTTGTTTTAAAGGCAGAACACACACTGTTTTCAAAATATGGAATAATAAATGAATAAATCTGTCCAATAACCCCAGAGGGACAAAAATATCATCGCACTCCTCATCCTATAGTAAAGACGGACATGGCCGCCAGTGCAGGTTTGTCACACGGTATATAGAGATGTTGCAGAAACATACTGATTAGATTAGGGCACCCTTTGTGCTGGCCTTTGTTTTCAGTTTGTGCATGAAAGAAGCAGCAACTATGCAACCCCCCTCACCTCCAACTCTAAGCCTCCACTGATACATGCTAATATGCGTTACAATTGAGCCATTCAGGATTGGAAATGCTCTGCTGAATGGATTGCCTTATTTGCAGTCAGTGATTTCATATACATGGAAACTGTAAGAGGCCTCCTGCTTCTAACAGAAATCTACTGGTTATTTTCACGACCCAGAAGAAAATACAATGTTTACAATCGATGCGCAGTCATCTATTCCACTCTGATTCATATTATCCAAACAGTATATATTGTTTCAGTATTAAAAGCCTCTGATAAGGGTGCAGGACGTTTGGAAAATGTCTCCATTATTCTCACTGAGCTTTAGCTTCCTGGTCACTGGAACCTAAATCTGGTGGAAATGTTGTCAGATAGTGAAAGTTAATCCAACTCGACAAATATATATTTGATAAGCAGTTTGAATGTATTAAATGCTGTCATATTTTGACTCAAAATAGGATACAATTTGTACAAGTTTTCATTCAAGTTGTATATTGCTGGTATTTTGATGCACCTTTTTAGGTTTTGTTCTCTTTATAAATGAGTGTTTGGTCAGCTGAGTACTTTAAATTGTGCTATGAGTGCATGAACAGTGTCCAGGGTGGAACCTGAGCTGATTCCCATCTGGGAAGATGTGGATCAAAATAAATGTCAGAGAAACATGAAATATCTGGAACATTTATTGTGCAATGCCAGCATTTAGGTCTTTTTATCCCTTAAAGGTCTGACTGAACGACCCACATCTTCAGCTTTACATTGAGCACACCTTTCTTTCTCCGGTGGCAGTCGTTGTGCTCTGTGTTTACTTGAGTGGAGAAGCTTCGGATCACATTACAGTCATTCTGATCCGCAGGCTACCAGTGTCTGTACCCCCAGAGATGGATTCAGCATCGCAAAATATAATGGATAATTTATTTTAAATAGAAAATTTGATCAAATTAATAAAGACGTGAAAAAATTATTTTAATACATTTGATTTATTTTCCCATCTACAGTTTTGTCAGGCGTATTTATTTTTGTGTTTCTATTTTTGAGATAATTTTACCTGAAAGAAAGTCTGTTAGTGATGATATAGTTGAAGCTCTCAGCAGGAAACTGACTCAAATCATACAGACAGAGCTTCAGGGGTTTAAATGAAAGCAAATGTATGTGTTAGAATGGCCTAGTTAAAGTCTAGACCTAAATACAATTGCCAGTCTGTGGCAAGACTGATTACTCTTCATCCAACCTGCTTCAGCTTGGGGGATTTCAGGAAGAAAAGTGGGAAAAACATTATTAGATTTTCAAAACTTGTATCTAAATTTTCCTAATAGATGGAATTGCAGCAATAACTCATAGAGCTAAAATCATTAAAACATTTCAATGTACCATTTTACCTCCACTTCACAGTTATGTGCTGCTTTGAGTTGGTTTTTCATATAAAATCAAATAAAATACATTGTTTGGAGGTATCACGTTGAAAAGTTTAAGGTTTGAACTTTTCCAAGACGTTTTTTCATCTTGCGCTTGAACAGAGACAGAACTGCTAACTTCAGTGAGAACAATCAGACCCTACCTAAGTCTTGCTACATAATGTAGTTCATAAACATCTGTCTATTTGAACAGCATGTATTGATCCGTCCTGATTGCTTACACAGAGCATACCTCATACATTCTGCATGCTGTTTGGAGCAGCTGTTAACCTGAGTGCCTTGTCTTTATCAGGTTAAGATTTCCTTTTTGCCTGGAAATCTTCCACCATTGCATTGTAGGATGGAAATATGTTTTGGTGTATTAAACATGTATTTGATAAATATTTGCATAGTAACATGATTGAAAGGGCCAGCCGACTCCTCCGGGGAGGGATAAGGATGAGCCGTGCTGAGACGCAGTCTGTCTCAGTGAAGCTGTGACTGAAACCGGAGCGTATCTAATGTGCTCACTCTGTTATCAATTCACCGACAGTATGCAACGGAGATTACAGCTTTATTAGAATGTGCAGCTCCATATAAAAAAAGGAGTCTCTGGGAGGGAGCAGGGATCCAGTTGGAGCAGATAGAGAAACCTCCGGGGAGAAACCAGCGCCAAGAATTCACGCCTCAATTTTAAAGCCTTACAAGTCGGCTTTCAAGGCGTCACATGTTCCTTTTTCAGCATTAATAAGAAGTTGGTAGCATTTTACTGTCACTGCTTTATAATACAGCACAATGGGCTCTGGTGTTGGATGAATAATTTACAAGGTTGTTCTGCAACCATTTAAAACATTTTGACAAACTATAAGCTATTAGAAGAATTAATTGAACCTGATGATTTTATTAGCTTGTGGAACAATCTTTAGCAGAAATAAATCTCAGTAGTTGCTTTCTGTCTAACTTTATTATTTTCCCACTGCACTGTAGAAGAATTTAGTCTCTTTCAATCACATTTAAATCACATTTGAATCACTTTGAGTGCAGGACTGATTCTAGGGCGTGACAATATGGCCTAAAATCAACAGTATGATATATTGAGCAGTTCACCTAGATAACAATAAACAGATGACAACACTGACCCCAATGGAGAAGGAATATGACAGGACAGCATAATTACATCATTGGACTGGCTTTGTTTGTTTTCTTTTAACCCTTTCAAACAAACCCTTCATGTTCAGATTTATTTCTATTCATACATTTTTACACTTTTCTTATAAAAATCATGTAAAAGCAGCAAAAGTGTACTTTGACTTTACTTTTATTTTATGTAACATCACAGAGGTGAAATGTTCCATCAAAAAAGTGAAGTTCAATCTCATAACATAACTGAACGTACCTGGAAAATATATAAAACTGTGTAGATGAATCAAAAACAAGACAAAAATGACGTGTGGATGCATGTAGCCCTTTAAGGATCAGTTAAAAGAAACTGTAATTTGTTTTACTTCTAAACATTTAATTCATGACCTGAAGAAAAACTGGGCCTGATTTGGAAAATAAACAAACTTTTTGTTCATTTTGTTGATACCACATGATTTTTTTTTTACTACCGTACATCTAATCCTGATTGAGGGGAATATACAGTATTTTCAGTGTTATTCCTTCGTAGAGACATTGTCTCGTCTATCCACCACTGCCACTAAAAACTATGTTAATTTTTATGCTTCAAATATTTTTTCTAAAACTGTAAGAGTTGGACATTTGGCTGTTTTTTTTGTTTTCAGAAGCCGTTGAGTTCAGAGCGATCCTGTCCCGTTTGGACAAGCTGTCATTCGTAAGGCGGATAATCAGCCACATGAGGATTATGGAGTTCAGGGAGTCATGCGAATCCTTCAGGGAATCATTTACAGAATATTTAATATTTTAAAAACCCAGAGATTTGAAATTTTAGTAACTGAAAACAACAAAACACATTATCTGAGAAAACGCTGATAAAGCCAAACGCAGCATTATGATTTTTGCTTTTTGTGGGCCTTTTTTCGTTTACCTTTAAAAATGTTTCAATAAAAGAAACAGCCATGTTAACTGAACAACAGAGTTATTATGTTTCTTCAGGGAGAGGCTTGGTTGTTGTGACCGTAGCTGACCCTGTAGCATGCGGTGAATTTTAAGGACATGTGATTGCTGCAGCAGTGTGTCACTGACTGGAGACTTTAAAGCTCCTCTATGGCTGAACTGCTGTGGCTTCTTTGGAAAAACAGTGAATGAAGAACGATGGTATTCACTTTAGAGAATGAGTCGCCTTTGGCAGTACAGGTTTATTACTGACATTACTCTTTTAAAGTTTTAAGTTGAAAGTTTATGGGTTTTTATTTGTGAAAGAAACAAGGACACATACTTGGACAAAATTATTGGGTCACCCTTTAAATGACTGAATTCAGGTCTTGTTACTCCAACACTGTGCAGTTTTCTCCTACTACTCTCCTCTTAAGCATTTGCTCCAGTTTCTACTGCAGTTTATGTTTATGTCTATTTTTTATTCTACTCATCTAACTCTTGTACTTATGGAGAACAGGCTGGAAGATTTAAAGTAAAATCTGATAAACTAACAATACAAACACAGCATTCTAGATAGAGACAGACGCCAACTCTGGAGGAGGAAGATGGATGTGGACAGAGAGAACAAGAGACAAAGTGGTCATATGATCTGCCTTATTTTCCACAAAGCTGACTGTGTTTTTCTCAGCCATCAGCTGATGCTGTCTAATTTAGGTAGAGTATGAAGGGAGGAAGCGCTTTGCTCTGCACAGTTCCTCCAGTCAGCCTCTGTGTCAGGAATGTTGCTCAGTTATTAGCTGGAGATTGTTGATGCTCCAGATATTGGACTAGATCAGCAGCCTTTACAATCCAGAGACTTTTTTCCCCCTCACTTCTGAGTAAAATGTGTCCAAGGCTGCAAAACCTAAATGACAAACAAAAACCTCCGAAAAGTTTTATGCCTGTATTTTATTTCATTGTCAGAAATCTTCTGTTTTTAAATATATTTTTATATATTAACACTCTTCTTTGCCTTAAAGAGCAGTGTTAATTTGATATCAAGAGAATTAATATTTTTTAATTTTACACTGACATGATATTATGAACTCATGGTATATATCAGCTGATGCTGTCTAATTTTAGTATGAGGAGGAAGATCGCTTTGCACAGTTTCAGTCAGCCTCTGTGTCAGGAATGTTGCTCAGTTATTAGCTGGAGATTGTTGATGCAGATATTGGACTAGACCTTTACAATCCAGAGACTTTTCCCCCTCACTTCTGAGTAAAATGTGTCCAAGGAAACATGACAAACAGAACCTCTGTCAGAAATCTTCTGTTTTTAAATATATTTTTATATATTAACACTCTTCTTTGCCTTAAAGAGCAGTGTTAATTTGATATCAAGAGAATTAATATTTTTTATTTTTACACTGACATGATATTATGAACTCATGGTATATAGTGTCAGATCTTAATTTCATGTTTATATGACTGATGGAAAATACAGAAAAATAGGAAATTAATAGAAAATATGAATTCAGTTAGTTTGATTTTTTTAACTGAGATTTATTTTATATTTTGTCAGGACTGATCTTAGAGCTGAGATATAAACTTTATCACTTGTAATCAACTCTTTGTTGTCTTTCTTGTTGACATGCATTCTTAGCAATTCTTAATTTTTTTTGCTAAATATTTGAGTCAGAGGCTTTAAACCCTTCATTAGGATTTTGTCTTTAAACCTTCAACACTTTGTCCCCTCTAAAGGGGGAAACATGAAACAGAATGTGATATTAATGAACAGAGACTTCTGTTTACATGTAACAGCATGTTGTTAAAATAACGAGGACTTTAATCCTGAAACATCTGAACTGACAGCTTCTAACAAGCATTAAACAAAATCTTCTTTCAGTTCAATATTCATTTTAATTGAACGTACCTTTTTAAAAAGGTCTATAATGTTTGCTTAGTGTTATATTAGACTACATTAACGGAAACATTTTTGTATGCAGGTTGCATGTTAACAGTGCCTTCACAGGCTCCTCTCCTCTCCTCTCCTCTCCTCTCCTCTCCTCTCCTCTCCTCTCCTCTCCTCTCCTCTCCTCTCCTCTCCTCTCCTCTCCTCTCCTCTCCTCTCCTCTCCTCTCCTCTCCTCTCCTCTCCTCTCCTCTCCCTCTCTCTCCTCTCCTCTCCTCTCCTCTCCTCTCCTCTCCCTCTCCTCTCCCTCTCCTCTCCTCTCTCTCTCCCTCTCCTCTCCCTCTCCTCTCCTCTCCCTCTCTCCTCTCCTCCTCTCTCTCTCTCCTCTCCCTCTCCTCTCCTCTCCTCTCTCTCCTCTCTCTCCTCTCCTCTCCTCTCCTCTCCTCTCCTCTCTCCTCTCCTCTCCTCTCCTCTCTCTCCCTCTCCTCTCCTCTCCTCTCCTCTCCTCTCTCTCCTCTCCCTCTCCCTCTCCCTCTCCTCTCCTCTCTCCCTCTCCTCTCCTCTCCCTCTCCCTCTCCCTCTCTCTCTCTCCTCTCCTCTCCTCTCCCTCTCCTCTCCTCTCCTCTCCTCTCCTCTCCTCTCTCTCCTCTCCCTCCCTCTCCTCTCTCTCCTCTCTCCTCTCCCCTCTCCCCTCCCTCTCTCTCCTCTCCTCACATCTCCTCTCCTCTCCTCTCCTCTACTCTCCTCTCCTCTCCTCCACTCTCCTCTCCTCTGCTATCCTCTCCTCTCCTCTCCTCTCCTCTCCTCTCCTCTCCTCTCCTCTCCTCTCCTCTCCTCTCCTCTCCTCTCCTCTCCTCTCCTCTCCTCTCCTCTCTCCTCTCCTCTCCTCTCCTCCTCCTCCCCACCTCCTCATCCTCGTCCTCCTCCTCCTCGTCCTCAACCTCCTCCTCCTCCTCCTCTCCTCCTCTCCTCCTCTCCTCCTCCTCCCCACCTCCTCCTCCTCTTCCTCCTCCTCCTCGTCCTCATCCTCCTCCTCCTCCTCCTCCTCCTCCCCCTCTCCCTCCTCCTCTCCTCTCCTCCTCTCCTCTCCTCCTCCTCCTCCCTCTCCTCCTCTCCTCTCCTCTCCTCTCCTCTCCTCTCCAGGCGTTTGGGGTCATGTGGAGGTCATGTGTATTTGACATTGTCTGATTGAATCAAGGGCTGCACAGTGGTGCAGTTGGTAGAGCTGTTGCCTTGCAGCAAGAAGGTCCTGGGTTCGATTCCCGGCCGGGGGTCTTTCTGCATGGAGTTTGCATGTTCTCTCTGTGCATGGTGGGTTCTCTCCGGGTTCTCCGGCTTCCTCCCACAGTCCAAAAACATGACTGTCAGGTTAATTGGGCTCTCTAAATTCTCCCTAGGTGTGTGTGTGAATGGTTGTTTGTCTTGTCTGTTTTCTGTGTTGCCCTGCGACCTGCCTAGGGTGAACCCTGCCTCTCACCTGGAACGTTAGCTGGAGAGGAACCAGCAACCCTCCAGACCCAATTAGGGACAAAGGGTGTATAGAAAATGGATGGATGGATGGATGGATGATTGAATCATTGGTGATGATTTTGTCAAAGAAAATCTTCAAGATTTCCAACAGTCGAGCTAATAGTTCTTTGGAAAAGCACCTTGATATACAGAAATATTGTTCAGTCTGTCAAGCTCGGGTTTATTTTGCTTTCTTCTAGATTTATTTAAATAAAAAGGAACAAGTTGTGTCATTATAAGAGTATTCTGGTACCAAATGTCCAAAGATCCATTATCTGAATTCATGAGACTTTTTTATGCCTGAATGATTGCTACTGAATAAATGACCCCAGCTGTACTGGTTACTGTACATTTAGTATTAGTACCATTTAAATCGGTCCAGTTTCTCCTCCGAAATGAAACCATAAAGATCGGCATGCATGACTGAACAGGAAGCACGTTCCCTGACTGATCATTGTTCACGCTGCCATGGATTCCAACAATAACGCAGAGATCACAATCACTGCAGAAAACTCTGCAGATCTCACAGACATTCTGTAAATAACTTCATAAAATAAGATACAAACATCACTATTCAAACTGAAATCCAGGTATTTTTATTTATCGCCTGTAAGCTTATCTAAAGATTTCAGAAAGATTCTGATATTTTTAAAGAATAGAACAACAAAAAAATTTATTTGAAATATTTCTTATAATGAAGCTTTTGTGGTCATTACTAAAAAAAAAAAAAAAAGATTTGGCTTGCTTTTTTTGTTTTTAAAAAGAATTTATAAGATATAAACATTTAATTCATAAAGGAAAATGCAGTAATACCACCATGAATGAAACCATATTATTGCAATGCATTGAGGTTGTTTTATGGCAAATATTGTCACCGTAAATGAAAATACGGTCATCCATCCATCCATCCATCCATCCATTTTCTTTACACCCTTCTTCCCTAAATGGGGTCGGGAGGGTTGCTGGTTCCTCTCCAGCTGCGTCCCGGGCGAGAGGCGGGGTTCACCCTGGACAGGTCGCCAGTCTGTCACAGGAAAATACGGTCATAGAAATGTAAATAAAATCGTTACTGAGAGTTGCTCTGTAATTCATAAAAACATATTAATAATGCAGAAACATTAACTCCAAAAAGCAAATTTCACTAGTAAGTACAAATTCTGTGAAAAGGTTGAAGTCTCAAAATGACACAATATTAAGCCAATAATCAGGTTTTTAATAGACCGAGAAGACATAAACTGAAGAGTTAAGGCTACACCTTTAATCTCGTTTTGGTAAATGAGATTTTTTTTCTCTGGGGTTTCAGGTCTTTGTTCTCTCAAGCACCTTGACGAAAACAAAGGATTTTCCTCCTTTGTTACTTGACTTAGATAAGAAAATCTTTTAAACCCTGAAGGCTATTTGTCTTCAGGACCAAAGAAAGAAAAGACCTGAGAAATAAATGGGATTAATCTATTTTTGCAGAAGCTTATGGTAACTGATAGCAGCATTTGAGAATGTGCTGCAGATTACTCTGTTAGAACGTTATAATTTCACTGTTTAGAAACCTTTTGATTTGAAAGACGGTTTTAAACAGACGTTGGAAACACTGCAGCACCGTGGAACTGGAGCTGATCTCTGCAGAGCAGGGAGGACTTGTTGTTCGTTCATTATTCAGGAGCAGGAAGGCAGAGAGGCAAGCTCTCCTGGTGGCGGGTTTCAGGTCGCCACAGTGAAGCACTGTTCTCCGTTAAAGTTTACGTCAGGTGATGAGTATCGCGTATCAGCGGTGACATGAGATGCTGTAAACTCTGGGAGCTCCCTGATGGATTCTGAAATGTTTTCTGGACTGTCAGGCTAAAGCTGCTACAGATCCACAAAATAACCTGAGTAAACATAAATAGCAGTTTGAAGATGATGATGATTTCATTTATTAAGAGAAACAAGATATTCAAACCAACCTAGGCTAAAAAAAACCCAATCACACAACTCTTTTCAAATCAGAAATTAACTATGATTAACAACTTTTTTTTGTGGAAAATTGAGTTTAATTTCACAAATTATACAGCAGTTTGATGACTGCTGGACCTTTAAAATGAAGACATTATTTAAACAGAACCGATATGAGAATATGAAGCATGCTATAGAAAACTCAAAAAGGAAAATCAATTATATTCATTAACATAAAAAGGGTTAAAAAATAAATATGTATCAATGTTTGGGATTCCAGCAAACCTCAGTGAGATCCACAAACAGAGAAAACATAAAACAGATGAATCTTTACAGCTGAGACTGAAATTACAACAAAGTATTCAACAGAGTGTTTGTTGTATGCAACAAATATATATAATAAAACTCAGTTTATTTCTGAGTTTTTTGTTGCCCAGTTCGAAAGGACAACAGAAAATAAGGATAACCAGAATATTTGTAAAATGTAATTGTCGTCAACTTATAGATCTCAGATAAACAATGTGTCTGGATAGAAATTGAAGGACATCTGAACCAATCAGAGATAAGATGGGAAATAACATATATATGAGAGGACAATCAGTGACAATCAAAGACATTCAACAATAATACACAAAACTCTATAAATATGGTCAATGGAACCAGTCGTTGTCAGGTACTGGCTTTACTCCAATCGCTTTAAAACCAACCAGTTGTTTGGTTTGTGGGGGGATTACAGTCTCACACAGGACCAGATTGTTCTGCATGGTTTTGTCCCTTAATAAATTAAATTTGTATTTACCCAGATGATCTTTGTCTAAGACAATATTTTGTCTTTTCACCCAAATGCAAGATTTTGAGCGTCCAGTTACGCTTTGGCGAGTGGAACAGGCAGCATCACATTTTTGACACATTCATGGGATCTGTCAGAAATGTTTACACAGAGATACAAAACGGTGTGTGTGTATGAGTGTGTGTGGGAGAGTTTTTCACCTGCTCAGCTGGAAAAGGTCAAACTGCAGCTCTTTTCCATCATAATGTAACAAACATGATCCCTGTAAATAGCAGCAACAGTTACAGAACAAGAACAGCAATTAGGCCTCCACTTACACACACAATCTGTTTTTATGAGATAAAACATGAGATCAATATTCATACATTCTCCATCTACAAGTTATTGGTGTAACAGATATATAAAGGCTAATATTACTGAACAGAAACTGTTCATTCTCTCATAAAACGCATCTGTGGCTCTCGGCTTCAGGCTGTAGTGAGATTCAGATTCTGTTTGGAAATAAATCAAGCCCAAATGTTTCTGTGGACAAATATGCAAAACAAGATAAACACCAGCACACAGGGAAACACAGATGATAACTATAATCAAAGCATCTCAAAATTTAAACATTAAAAATAGTTCAAGAGATGGTGGCAAAACAAATACATGAATAGCAGTCTTTAAGCTAACCCGAAACATTTTAGCTCTCCATATGTATCCTATGTATATTTTAACATGCTAAGTACCGCTAACTGCTAATACCACAAGGTTTGCAGATGCATGTCTAAATAAATAAAGGTATGTTCTTTTCTGCTTCTGACTTTGTATCTGTGGATGTTTGACCACAATCACAAAGTTTAGTCACTTTCACGTATTGATAATTTCAACATTACTGATGTTAATGTAGCCGAACGTGGGATAAATTTGCTTCTCCACAGTGGAGACTCAAATACATTTTTTAGTTTTATGATATGCCGTATCTGATTTGGAAGAGTTTTGGATGTTTATGCGTGTTTATGATTGTCCTTAACTTATCTCAGATTGGTTATTTTATTTGATTATAGAGTTGAACATGGAGTACAACCCGTCAGACCATCCTCGGGCCAGCACTATATTCTTGAGCAAATCTCATAATGATGGTAAGCAGCCTGGTTTTCTTAATGATATTTTTCTCATGCTGCATGAAGATTCAGGAAAATCAATGTGGAAATTGTCTGGTAAAATCTATGACATTAATCAACATATTGAGGATCTTCAATAGTTGTAAGCAACTGGTATTGGTAATTTAATGGCTATTTGTAAATGGGCTTTCAGGAAATTATTATCTCATCTAGTTTTCCAAGCTGTTTTCTGTTTTTGTAAACATGTCTAGAAATAAGTGACAGAATTTCTTCCTGCTTGTCACTTTTCAGAAAATCTCCAAATACGTCCACTAGAGGGCGCTTTTAAACAAAAACATGATATGAAAACTTTTCTGTTAATTAAATACCTAAATGTACAAAAAGTATGCAATCATTATACACAATAAAATATGTTTTTACGTGTATGTTTAATTTATTTTCACATTTTTAAAAAAATTCTGAAGATATTAATTTATTTTTTTTACAAATTTAAACAATCACATGATTTTTCTCTGATTTTGGAAGTTCATAACCAGTTAAAAAGAGAGAGAACAACAGTTTATTTCCGACAACCTCAGTGTGTAAAAATGTTTATTGTGGACTTTCAACAGATGGCTACTTACAGAGAAATTCAAGACACTTTTGAAGCTGAGATTGTTTTAATATTGTACTAGTGTAAGTTTTTCACAGTGAGATGAAAATAAAAATATGATTTCAGTGGTATTTTGTTTACACAAAAGTTATTAACATGATGCGGTTGCTATTATTTTAAACAGAAAGCAGCTGTTATTTCTTCTGCTGCTTAATTAAAATAACATAGTTATGATAAATCTGTTTGTAACATCCCTTCAAGTGTTGTTGACTGAGGTGCAGAAAGTTTAAGTTTGTTGGTTTTTTGTTTTTCAGATGTGATTTACAGGAATGGTGAGTCCTGTGATTTCATCTCCCTCTAGTGGCCAGAACCTCTCAGTGCGCTACTGGTGTTGCAGCTTCTAACACTTTGTGCAACTTTTTTGTGATTTGCAGTTAACAGTGTTGATTTCTTTTATTGGTTTGGCTTCCTGTTCTAAGAGCATGTTGTGCAGGTTGATAACTTTCGGCTTTTACATGTCGCTTGCTGCAACTTACAGTGAGTTATATTCATAAATCATTTTTCTGTTTTCATTTTTGTCCATTTTTTATTTTTACAGCGCGAGAAAAACGAAAGAGCCTCTTCATCAATAATGTGAGTGCAGAGTAAAAGCTAAATTAAGTTGTAATGCAACTTTTCCTGTTAAATATAATGTTGCACATCACTGTCACCCAGAATCTGTGATGCTTCATGTGGGTCAGACAAAACAACGCCCGCTGTAATACAGTCTCTCTCTCTCTCTCTCTCTCTCTCTCTCTCTTTCTCTCTCTCTCTCTGTGTGTATTTGTAGCATGGCAGTCTGAGGAAAAAATACAGCTCCTGCTCAACCATCTTCCTGGACGACAACACCGTCAGCCAGCCCAACCTCAAATACACCATCAAATGGTTGGAACATGAAAACTGTGCACTCATAGCAAAAATATTTCTGTTTTCTAGCTGATCATCGACTTTTCTCTTTTCTTTTGCTTTCATAGTGTTGCTTTAGCGATTTACTACCATATAAAAAACAGGTGAGGATCCTGACAGGCATCATCTGTCCACTTGATGGATAGTTGATGCTTAGATTTGTTAATTTTGCACTGTTGGGACGTGATTGTATTTTTTTCAAAGTAAGCTAATTTTATATCAATGCACCGAGTGAGATGTAAAATTTTAGATTAAGGATTGTTTTTTCTTTTTGTCACTTGAAATTTCTAGAACTGAACTGAATCTGTAGCGTTTTTTTGACTTTCTGTTGTTGCTTGACATATCTTAAGTTAAACATGACTTGAAGTCCAAAACCTCAAAATAAATAATTTTTTTACCAGAGACACAAATGGAGGCATGCTGTTGGATATCTTTGATGAAAAGCTTCATCCTCTCTCAGTGAGTTGTATTATTTTATTCTTTTGCATACTAATGTTAGATTGTGATCTTGTTTCCATGGTGCAATACACAATGCTGTAACATGAAAAAAGTTCATATCACTTGAACTTTTTCATGTTTTCTAACATTGTAGCCATAAACTAGTGAATTCAATAGAATTTTTATGAGATATAAGTGAAAGAAACACAATCCAAATATATAGTTTTTTACAAATAATGATTGAAAAAGGGTGACATGTAATTGTATTCACTGTCCTTTACTCCTAAATGAAATTCAGCACAAGCAGGCAATCTTATATTGCAAAACAAAATGGGAAAGTTTTCTATCTGTAGATGTGTAAAGTTGGTAAGACATCCCAAAGATGTGCATGTATAATTGCAACAAAAGGGGATTTCACAGTATTTTGTATTAGTTTTATAACAGGAAAAATGTAATTCATTAATCTCCATGCTCATTTTGTCAGAAGGTGACAAATGTGAAATAAGATATAAAGTGATATAAATGATTTTTTAAGGTAAAATGTGTGGCATGTTTTGTTAGTAAGTTTATTTATAGAATTATTAAAGAGTTTATTTAATCTGGGAGTAAACTCTTCAATAATTATTGAAGTCCTCATGGATTTTGGAGCCAGCTCTCATATTTTATTAAACTCTATCCTAAAGTGTAAGAGCGTTAGAGTCACTAATGTCCTTTTCTCATTTCTGTCCGTCTTCTGCTTCCTCTCTGTCCTCTCTTCCAGAAATCAGAGGTTCCGCTGGACTACAACCAGCATGACCCGGAGCAGAAGCAGATCTACCGCTTCGTCAGAACCCTGTTCAGCGCTGCTCAGCTCACAGCTGAATGTGCCATCGTCACACTGGTGAGATTTCTGATCATACTGCAAACATACGCAACTTGTTTCCTAATGTAAAACAAAATGTGGAAAATTACTTCCACCGGTCTTTGCATTAAACGTGCATTTGTTTTTTTTTGCAACGGTTCTCAGTAGGAGAAGGAGGAATTCAGCACAGAGGGAAAGAATACTTGCAAAATTATTCAGGCATAAAATTGCGTGAGTAAAAGAGTTTTCTTGTTTGCATTGATTTGGGTCTGCAGGTGTACCTGGAGAGACTGCTCACTTACGCAGAACTTGACATCTGTCCTGGAAACTGGAAAAGGATTGTTCTGGGTGCCATTCTGCTCGCCTCAAAGGTCTGGGACGACCAGGCTGTCTGGAACGTCGACTACTGTCAGATCCTCAAGGACATTACTGTGGAAGACATGTGAGTCAGCTCTGCCTGCATGCTTTGGTTTGATTTAAAAGGACCAGATTCAAGTGCAAGTTGCACAGAGAGCATTGTGAGGCTTTAATAGCAAAGAAAGCAGAATTTAGGAACAGTTTAGCATAATCAGAAAATAGTGACAGGTTTCAAGCTTTCAGTTTTTGGGAGATGTTGCCAACGCAGACTGGATAAGTTGGATGGATGGATGCAAATAAAATAAAGTTAAGTAAAAAAACCCAGCATGTATTGGATTTATGATGATGACAAGCAGTGCAGTATTTCATATTAACTTTAAGAATCTCTGTTTTTTCCGTAAAAGTGCAAAACTCACCACAGCTCAAAATCACACCATGTAAAATGAAACAATTATTTATTTAACTTTAAATGTGAACAATCTATATAAAACTAAAGAGAACGTGGCTGGAGAACACTGCGTCTGACCGAACCGCTCAGATCTGTTTCCCAACATTCAGGTGTTTTTGTGTCAGTTTTTTAGTTCAAAATCTTTTCTTACCCTCAAAATATTCTACATTTAGTAATTCAGGAATAAGATCAATGTTTTATGTTTTTTTTTTCATTTTTAACCAGGAATGAACTGGAGCGCCAGTTTCTGGAACTTCTGCAGTTCAACATCAACGTTCCCTCCAGCGTCTACGCCAAGTACTACTTCGACCTGCGATCGCTCTCAGAGTCCAACAACCTGAGCTTCCCGCTGGAGCCGCTCAGCAGGGAAAAGGCCCAGAAGTTAGAGGTGGGAACGTTTTCATCCCATCTTTACAACAGTTTTATTATCCGACTGTAGTTATTTTAAGATGACTTAAATCTGGTGGGATCAAAGAATAAATATTTGTATCTCTTTACACAAACATTGTTACAGTATTTGTGGCATGTGATGACAAGTAAAATGTATTGTTTTCATTGAAGTCTGTTGTAGAAAGAAGATTTTTTTTTCCTTATTTATTATTAGGAAACAGAAAGAGAACAATTAAATTAATCAAAGAAATGAGGGAGCATTCAGTCCTCCATGCAATGTGGTAAAACATTCCAGTAGCAGCTAATTTTTCCTTAAATCATTCCCATTATTTAATGATTAATTATCCAAGTTACATTTTTATTGAAAACCCTCGTAAAGATGTGCAAAAATCCTTAAAGTCAACCAATCTTTTAGGTTATTTTTGCCGAAGCATGCTTTGACAATGTTTTTTATTTAAAGAAATTTATTCAGTATAACTTGTTTTTATAATATCACAGGCAAAATTTCTGAATTGTTATTTCTTGGGGTATGAATGACATGGCATCTTACACAATAAAATTTGGACTTTCAGCGAAACATTCAATGTGGGTCTGGTGGGATACAAAGGAGAAAATGTGCAAATAAATCTTGTGCCTACTGTTCAGTGGTTAGAGTGTGTGTGTGTGTGTGTGTGTGTGTGTGTGTGTGTGTGTGTGTGTGTGCGTGTGTGTTTACTGCATATTTTTACACCTTTCTTCACCTTTAGGTATCTTATTGGTTGCTACAAGTTACAGGGCCACTGGAAAAAAAACACTATGAATTTTTTTGTCAGAATTTGGACTTTAATCTCTGACTTTTTTATTTTTTCACTGGCCCTAATCCTCAGATGTAGCAAATCAAAAGGACAGGACAGAAAAAATGTATTCTTAGTCACATTTCTACAAAATAACCTCAGTGATTTAATAGAAAGATTATTATAACGAAATGTATGTCCTGCTATACCAAAAACAAAACTGTCTCATCCTTACTGGAGTTTTTCCCCTCTTTCCAAAGGCCATTTCCAGACTATGTGACGACAAATACAAAGACATCCGGAGAGCAGCCAGGAAACGCTCTGCCAGCGTGGACAACCTGTGTGGGAGACGATGGGTTCCTGCAATCCTCTCCTAACCACTGACCACCGTCCAGGAGCCTCGTGGAACTGACTGGACCACAGACGTCAAACCTTCCGGCTCCTTTGGATCCTCAGCATCATCAGCACCAACTGGTGAAGGTCACACCTTAAAATGTGGAACTATGTGCAACATGAACACTGGATCCAGAGAAGTTTCTACCTTAACACGATGCCTTCGCAGTGCCTCGACTTGTCTACTGACTGGAAGATGCAGGAATCTTTGAGTTTTCTTTCACCTGTGAAAAGACAAACAGCTTTGGACCAAGTCCTGGGTGAGGAGAAGCCTTGAGACGTTTCAGGACATGATTATGTGAAACATCTGCTGATGTTTCTGGGCTTCTCCTGGATTTGTCTTAAAATATACGTCTAATGTGATCTTTTGTTCAGACAACCGTACAAAGAATATTATTTATTTTGCTCTACAATTCAAACATTAGCCTCGTATGGAGCTTTTTACTTGTTATTTATTTTCTTTTGATAGTACTCTAAACAATGAAAGTGTTCTTGAAGGTTTACAGTAGTTCTGTTGTACCTCTTAATACTCAGGTAGAACATTAAATATGTCAATTCCCTGTGATGCTCCATATTTTATATATAAGGACGGGAACATTTTGAAGTAGCTCAGACTGTACATAGAAGGTGCCAGGAATAATAAAATTAGTAATAATGTCCATTCAGAAATAAGTGACAGTTTGTTCTTTTGGGGTCAATTTCAGGTAAACAATAGCAGGAAAGTTTTTAGGTTTTTTTCTAAATAGCGTTTATAACATAAAATTAATCTTTTTTCCCCCCAATTATCAGTATTACTTTGATCTTCATGTCAATTATAACATGTTTTTCACAGTGGACTGCAGGATCTTATTTGCTTCATTAAGTATTAATATTAATACTTAATGAGAACATTGAGCAGTTGGCAAGTAAAACCATCTTGTCGGGACTCTTTGTGTCCGTAAAGATCTTTCTGTTACGTTTTCTCTAGAAGAAAAATGAGGACAGTTTCAGTTCAGATTTAAAGAACCCACACTTCTCACTGCGAGGTTATAAAAATGTCTTACCAGAAAAAATAATATTTTTCTTGAGCTATAAATTTGCTTAGCAACTCTTTTTCAGATCGAATAATGTCTAATTTGATTTATTTTGTGAAATGTTCTCAAAGGATTGATTCTGATACTTTAGATGTTGAAAAGTTAACTTTAGCTCACATTTCCTTTAAAGACAATTCAGATTTTTTTGAAGTACGGCGTTAACATAGAGACGCCTAATTTTATCAAGATCCCTCTAAGAGAAAATGTCTACCATTGAAATAACCCAAATGTTTTTAGTTGATAATGCAGAAGCAATGTTGTGAATTTTTCAAGCCGTTATATTTCTACATCAGATAATTTTGCAGAGCAACTTAGCTGCGTTTTATCAATGCAACAAAGAGAAAAGTGAACGTGAATTATTAAGAATTTATGAGAATTGAAACCCTGTTCCAGGATTTCTGTTAAAAATATTCATAAAGCTACACAAAACCTAAAAATTAAAAACAACAACAACAAAAAAAAAACAAAAACAAAAAAGAACTTTTGATGTAATAGAAACTTTCGTGAAAGAAATGATCAAATTTGTCATTTGGTGATGTCATAAAGTTGAGGAGGATAAACCTCAACAGATCAGCAGCATTTTTATTTTTTTTTACTGCAGTCCTCAAATAACCAATGAAACATAAAAACATCTTTTTCAATCAACTCGAAAGTCCATTGAAACATTGGACAGGAGAATGATCAGAAAACATTAGAAGAGGAAGAAGAGTTATCGGAGAAGTTTGTTTTTATTTATTCAGTATTACATGCTTTACCTCCACTTCATCTGAACAGTTTCCTGTCTTACATGTGTCTTTGTCCAGTGACTCTTATCATCTGTTACATTAAAAATAAGTTTTACTGACAGTTAATGGATCCCTGTTTTTACTGCCGGGTGAGAGAAATATGTTTTTGTTCTAAAACTTCAACAAATGGTGCAAACAAAACTGTTTCCTGGATTACATGGTTAAACAAAACGACCACAACTTTTTTTTTTTTTTTTTTTTTTTTACAAAAAATTAAATTAAATTTCAGAAACTGTAGCAACCAAAGACTTTTCTTTACCGGATATAATTTAGACCCTTTTGAGACATCAAATGTATTTGTTTTCCCAGAATGCTTCCTAAAAGCAAACATCTTCATACTGTGTTAAATTATCCACACTGTCAGCATTAAGCAACATTTCTGTGTTCCTTTAGCACAAGTATATATTGTTTCTTTTGAATTAGTCTGATTATTAATCTAGTAATGCATTTATTTATTTTATGAATTATCTTTGTACAGTTTTTAAAGAGTACAGATTCTCAGAAAAGGTTGTTATAAATTATTTATGGTTTTGTTGATTTGTGTTTTGTAATAAAAGAAGATACTCTTGTTTAGTAAATGTGAGTCATTGATGCTGATTTGTGCATTTTTAATAACTTTAGGACTTCTAGACAGCCTATATTTGTTTTACAAAGCATTTTCTATTATTCTTCAGTTCGTATACATGTTACTTATTATACATGCAAAAAAGTAAAATTGTTGCTATATTTTAACGTGGAACGACTGTAAGACCATTTTCAAACAATTAGAAGGTTATTCCAGGAAAGGATGTTGTGTCAATGAGAAAAACGAAGAAGAACCCAAAGCTCCATCTCAGACTTTGCAGTCTTAACATGTCAAATGTTGAAGGTCATTGTGGGACTAATTTAAAAACATTACATGCATACTCTGCAGCTTTTAAGAATTATAAGAAAAAAAACCCCTCTCTACTAAAGTCAAGCGAATTCAAGTTGCAATTCAAGTTCTTAATTATCTGAATATGTATGTGTGAAATCACTCCACCAGTAGAGAAATGATTTCCAGAACAAAGTGTTAACTGTCAACAATATTTTGTTGTACTGGTTTCTTTACCTTCACCTGCAAAATATCTGACAGTTGTGGCTCATCCAAAACTCTGTTTTCTCTCTTTGTAAATTTTGCAATAAGAAAAAACAGTGACAGGGTCAAATCAGCTAAAGTTAGCTGGCTGAGAAATTATAATAAAAACGATTTAAAGGTGTGTTCAATACTGAAATGTTTTGTTGGACAGGAATGTTTGTTGGGTTTGTAGTTTGGAGAGCGGATTGACAGCAGCCTCTCTGCTCAGCTGTTGTCTGGATAACTGAATGTCTGCTGCAACAGACACCCTGACCTGACCTTTGACCTTTCACATGACCACCTGAAGACCCCGAGACGGACAGATTCAGGTCAGAAAGGCTCAAATTACACAAAGACTTCTCCCCTCTAGGGCTTATCCTCAGCTTAGCATGAAAGCAGACCTTTGCCTTTTGACTTATGAATGTCAGAAAGTAATCGACAGTGGATTATTAACAGGATCACATTACCACAAGTTTATTTATGAAGAAGGGTTTTCTTAATTTAGGCATCATTCTGTAAAAAGGTCTGTGTGCACTTTTCCTTAAACCCCTCCCCCCAAAAAACAATTATTTTTATTTTTTCACAAACTTTGTTGTTGATCCTTTTCTGTCAGCCATTTGGAGGTAAAGCCAATAGTATTGTGTTTACTGTCACTTTAAATCATTATCTATTCTTACTTTAAGTATTGGTATCAAAAACATTTTGTTGTGAAAAATACTTTAGGAAACATCTTTTCTTGCACCTCATTGTGTTATTTTGGAATATTTACTCATTTTTTAAATTTCATATTGTAAGACACCAGAATTTGCACATAATTTTGTTTCCGTGTGTTTTAATACATATTGTTCTGCACATTTAAGCAAATGTTATGGTCAGACACTGACTCAGTCTTTGTACCAAGTTCATTTTACTTTTACTTGTTAAGCTTTTGGATCATTTCTTTTTAATTGTACTTGATTAATGGCATATTGAAGTAAAGCTACACTTGAATTCAAATTTAGGCTAATCTACCCACTTCTATTTTTTTACTTTTTAACTGTAAGTTCTAAGTCACTTATTACGTTAAAATGCAGGACAATTGTGGCTTATACTGCCACCTACTGGGCGGTTTGCCAATAGACGTTGTTAAACTTAGAATTACTTTTATTTTGTAACGATTTAAAAACAAACACTCGTGTATCAGATGAATAAACAAATTATACATACAGAAATTTTGCATAAAATAAAAAAAGAGAAAAAAGTTCAATTAATAAGAATGATTACTTTTAAAATAAAAGTAATAAAACTACCTATACAAAGGGGTAAAATTAGGTTGTTAAACTCACATTTAAACAATTTTATGCTGTTAGCAATCCTATCATGTACTGGTGAATGATGACAAAAATAAGTTATATAGTTTTAAAAATCCTGGCATGTCAGATATCCAACTCTGAAACCAAAAGCTTCATTTGTGGGTTATGTTCTGGACATCGATACATCAATCTTCCTCCCAGCTGGAGGTAATCCAACCTGCATCATCCTGAGGTGCAGCAGCACTCTCTGATGTCATGAGTCAGGGAAGAAGGAGATTGGAAAAATGGACAGGAAAGAGAACGTCAGCAACCAGCAGCACATCAGAGAGGATGTCAAAGGCATCCAGAGTATCGATCCCACAGCATGCTCCTCACCTCCGAGGCTGAGAGGTGGGATAAACGGCCAGATGGAGGCCGGGGTGGTCCCTGGTGCTTACAGCTCACAGGATAAAATCCATTTTGTCTTCCCTTGATGTTCAAGATGGAGGAGTAGCAGTGGGACCAGCAGAGTAATTGAGGAGCGTTGTGTTGATGAATACTGAATAGTTTTCAGTTATTGTGTTAACTGAGATTGAAGAGTTTCCCTTTAGGGACCATTTGGGTGCACTGCAGGCAATGATGCTAAATTTGATTATACTTAAACAGATAAAAAGAGAGTATTTAAGCAGAACCTGTGGGTTTTTCCTTTCCTGCACCTGAGGGAAAACTAAACTCCAGAATGAACTACTTTTGAAACAGTTCTGACAAATGTAAGCTGTTACACATGACTAATCAGAACATTTGGCACAGCTTGTATATCTGGGAAGCCTTAGAGATAAATAAGGTCTTAACTTTTCATTTGTAGGTACAAGGAGAACTGCATAAAATCTGGATTCTTCTCAGTGAATCATATTCATATTTTCCACCAGGAAAGCATCAGTCAGGTGGTTTTTAGTGCAGGACTCAACCAGCAATATTATAATATCAAACAGCTCCTTTTCATCTCATGAGAGACATTTGCAATCTAACAAAACATTTAAGCTTGATAAAAAGTTAAGTCTAAAATAAAAACAAGAAATAAACAGTTTTGTTTTACAGTGAAAATCAAAATGTCACCATTCCTCCCCTGACATATAAAGTCATACTTTTCCACCTCTTGGTGGCGCTAGCTGCTAAACAAAGATGGTCACTTTATCAATCAGGGTAAAATAGTTTGGTGACACGTGCAGGACATTAATCACTGTCATTTTCTGCTGCTCAGTGAGAAAAAGCGATTAGTGAGTTATATTCACTCTGTTGTGTTTATTTTAGTACTTTTTCTCTTTACATCTAAGAATTGGAGGACAAGTAAATAAAAACTTTGACTGTTTTAACTTAGACACATCAGCTACTGTCAGTGTAGGTGACACTTTGTTTTAAATGCTTTTCTTTGTGAAAAAGTGAGATTTGCAAATCAGTGTTTCTTTTTCCCTAATATGTTTTTTTTTTTACTTGCGTTTTTATCATTTTGAAATGTCAGGATTTGCTCAGATTCTTTCTATTTTTATCAGTCTGCATCATTTCTAAATTTTTATTATTTAATGTTAATTTAATAATTCCTAATAATGCATTTTCCCTTCCCGGGTTTTCTGGTTCATCCCTTCGTGGCTTCAGGCACAAACAAGCGAAGATCTTCTGTCTTGGCAGGATCTGTCACTTAGTTCTGTTTAAGTTAAACTGCGTTGTAAATCAGCCGTGACGTGACAATAGCAGTCTGTGAAAGCTGAAGACTTCCCACCCAGCTTTGTATACTCTGTGAAATCGTAACGTTCCAGTAGCTATGCGACCTTTAATGGCCCACATAGGCCATTCAGACATGTTAACATGATTTATTGTGAACTAATCACTGCAGGACATCTAATTAGATCATTACACAGAGACTTCATTCATGAACAGCCTAATTGGAGCTAATGAAGAAGGAGCTGGATTCTCTGGGTTTCACCAACAGGAGCTGTCCAGGACGAGCGTCTCCTGAGCTGACAAGTCAACGCTTTGTTTATGTTGGAAGGAGATGGATCAGGCATGACCTCTCAACCTGTTTCCTCAGTGGATTTCTTTTAGACGGGTGGGGGGCTTGAAGAAACATGCTCAAGTCGCTGCCACAAGAGAATGGCACACACATGTGCAACGCTGGAAAAGAAAGCCGCATGCCTCGAGTTTAACAAGCGCAGACAGAGCAATTTGTTCTCATTGGAAGGTCCAGTTCCGTGATAAATTCAGGAAGATAAACAGGATCACAAAAACAGACTTTTTGGATGATTTTAAATCCCTACCAGGCGACTTCACTGTGTCCTCTACTGTGTCTTGCAAAATCTTTTTTTTATTACTAAAATATGTAACAACTTGAGGTTTTTAACAGCTTTTTAAAAATTGCAATCACAAGTTTAATGTATTTTGTTGGGATTAAGTGTAATTGCAATGGACAAGCTCTGAAAAGTGTGGTGTGCATCTGCATTCAAGGCTGCCTGAGTTCATTCTTTTAGGAAAACCTTTTGCTGTAATTAAAGCTGCATTGAAACAGGAGCACCTGTGTACATATTTTGCAAGTTTTAACTCAGATATTATCTGAATTTTGAATATTTCTTGCACATTAATATGGTTTGATTTAAGGCAATGACATCTTTGTTGTGGTCCTGGAAGGTGAACTTTCACCCCAGTCTCAAGTCTTCTTCAACATCTAACAGGTCGTGTATCCAGATCCATCCATCTTCCACTTTTCCTGTCTCTGCCAAAGTAAAGCATTCCCACAGTATGATGCTGCTAAGACCATATTTTACAGAGGAGAGGGTGATGAGCAGTTTTAGAGTTTATGATTTATGGAGAGCATAACTGCTTATGTTCTGTAACAAATCTTTGAAGCCTTCACCAAAAAGTTAGAGTTTATATAGATACAGGGATTAACTCCAGGTTCTTGGTTTTAAAAAAGGAGAAAATCATTCATCATTTTCTTTCAACATTAAATCTGTAGATACCCAATAAAACCAGTTAAAGCCTTTAGCAAGGCACTGCAGAACGCTTCATTGGTTTTAATGGGAACACTTGATTTGACTAAAATTAAATAAAAGACTTGGATTGAATGTAATCTAATAATAAAAAAAACACAATTATTTTTAAATAAATGTTTATGTTTTCAACTTCTTAAGAATATGGGTTCGTTTTAAACTGAAATTATAGGAACAGAACCAAATTAAACATGTCACAGCAGGCAATTACTTTCCACCTTCAGTTATTTTCTAAAAATTGAAAATACATTTCAGTTTCTTACAATTGTACCACAAGGTGGCAGCATAAGTTGATGACAACCTCCAACCTCATTAGATTTATTTATGTTACTCTATTAAGGCTTCCCGCTGTCTTTTCTTTTGAGTTAATGTGAAAACTTTATTTTCTTCACTTGTTCACTTTGAGACAATAAAAACCCCAATCTGATGCGCAGTTGTAACCACTGGACACAAAACGTCTCCAAACCTCAAAGCAACTCTGACTGACAGTCTTTTCCTGCAGAAAGCGAACGGACCACACACTGACCGGGCCGTAATTACCTTTCCATACACCACAGAGGGAGTCAGCCGGCCGGTTACAAGCCTGTCCCTCTAGTCTGACATCTTAATTAGAAGCCTGAGGCTCAAAGGGATACAATGTAAATAATATATCCTATTTGGAGTCATTTAATCGTCTACCTAATGCATCCTTAAATAAGCAAAGTATATAAGTTTCTTTATTTTTGGAAGCTTTCATTTCACCAAAAGCAATTAAATCTGGACAGCAAGAAGTATGTTCCACTAGTATTTGTACACCTGTGTGAAACATGAAAAAAGGTCTGAGATCATTTTACTCCGAAATGTAATGTTTGAATGGGAAACAGGTGAAGAATTAATAGTAAATATGTATTTAAAAAGACAACCACCTGTAGTTATTTTAATCAAATCAACGCTATTTACACCATTACAGCAAATTAAAACAACTCAAGCTTTTTGCAATAAAGCACAAGTAAAAAGATCCATTAAAATCCTTTTTATTTTCAAAATAAAGTTTTCTATCAAAGCGGGAATTATACATATTTACAGTCTTGTGAAATTACATATACAACTATACAAGGTATGTACAGCAATAATTATATAAATACACTCTATACGTGCTGATGCAACCCGTATGAGGCAGTTTTAAGGCATTGAAAGGATGGAGAACCACAGCTCAGCTTTGGGCTCGCTTCAGGCAGAGCGCTCTCATTGTGGATGTTTAAGACACAGCGGTTCTTCACAGTAAGAAGAAGAAGAGCTCCAGGTATACCACGCAGCCAGGGCCGGCCTGAGGAATAACCAATAGTGGACACGTCGACAAATGTGGCAGCTTAAAGAAAACCTTTATAGCTAGAAAGTTTTGTTAGCTGTCATTGTTTAAAGTTACGTTGATCATTTCTGCTGTGAGTTAGTGCGAGGAATAATATCTTGTTTTGTTATTGTGGCCACTGACTGAATCAAAAAGAGCAGCTAGCGTTTTCATTTACACGTTTTACTGAGCAGCTTGGTAAATGCACATTTAACCATTTCACTTGCACAATGGAGAAATAATGCAGAACTGGTAAAACATTAAAATCCATTGTTCCAAGACTGCTGAAGAACTGTTCTGACTGATTCTCTGGCAAAAAGAAAACCTAAAAACACTCATGGCTGACAGCTGATTTTTAGCATTCAAGTGTCTGTATAGCTTCTTATTTTACTTTATCCAAATTTTATGTTGTAACATCAGTTAGGTTTTTATCTGATAAGATTTTGATTCTGTCTTTAAAGCTGGGTACATTATATAATGAATAACATGGATTTAATTAACTGTTGGCTTATTGCTTAATTATAAAAATACATTATAAAATGTATTTAAAGCAGAATGCAAAGAAAAGGAAAAAAGAAAACTCATTCAGCAGTCCTGAAGGATCTTATGCAAACATGGATCAGTCCTGCACATTAACCTGTAGAAACAAAAATGTCATCAGCTGTATGCAGAGGTAGAGTGATTGTATGAGTCTAAGCAGACTTTTTAATTACGACTGTCAACATAAAATCAACCAACTGAAGATGCGACAACTTACCCAACCCAAATTGAACTGTTAAATTTTTTTTTTAAAGTTCACGATTTACAAACTGTAGAAGATTATTTTTTTTTTTTTAAATTTATACTTTAGACACTGCTTAGTCTGCTTATGCCTCTGGCCGGCTCTGGATGTATGCATTCATTTAATCCCAGATAAGACTCTGCATTCTTCAGGGCAGGTACATTGTTCTGCTGCTGCTGACAGGCTCATTATTTAAAGAGAAGCCATTAGGCGCTCATTAATGTGCTAATTACAACACGCTGATGGACAATCCCAACACAATTAGTCAGACCCCCGCCCCCAAGTTTAACCCGTACGTCATTTGGATAAGGCAAAGGAACACGTGTTCAAACTCAGCTCAGAACTAATTGAAAACATAAGGGCCAATCCGTCATCTTGGAGTCTCAGTCTTTAATAATTTATTGAATAAAATTATTTCAAAGAGCGGGTTTTCTTTCGTTTTTCTTTAAAAAAAAAAACAGTTTTAGGCGTCCGTCCACCCTCATCAGCCGTGCTCAGACCCGGGACAGAGGCATCTGTTTGGGGCAGGACACTGAGCTGGCCGTCCCGGATCTCCAGGTCAGTCCGGTACTCACGTCGCTGTACATGGAACCCGCTGACGCTTTGCTCCCCCAGCAGCAGCGCGTGCAAAATGTCCGCCAGGACTCCAGGGTCTTCCCTGACCAGATCCAGGCCCCCGAGGTGATCCCCACCAGGAGACACATGAAGTACTTCAGCATGAACACGGCATAGTCCGGCCTCTGCCTGCTGCGGTCCGTTACGCACGTACAGTTATGCGTAATTTCCCACGTTTGCCTGTTGTGCTGCTCGTAAAAGTAGCATGCCACTATGACGGTGGCCGGGACGGTGTAAAGAACGGTGAAAACGCCAATCCGGATCATAAGGCGCTCCAGTTTGTCAGTCTTGGTGCCGCCTTGCTTTATAACGCTCCGGATGCGGAAAAGGGAGACGAACCCGGCCAGAAGGAACATGGTGCCGATGAAGAGGTAGATGACCAGGGGGGCAAGCACAAACCCCCGCAGGTTATCCAGGTTCTGGTTCCCCACGTAGCAGACCCCAGCCACGGAGTCCCCGTCCACCGAGCTGAGCGCCAGAACCGTTATGGACTTCAGGCTGGGGATGAGCCAGGCGGCCATGTGGAAGTACTGAGAGTAGCTGGCTATCGCCTCGTTCCCCCACTTCATACCTGCCGCCAGGAACCAGGTGAGGGACAGAATCACCCACCAGATGGAGCTGGCCATGCCGAAGAAGTAGATGAGCAGGAAGACGATGGTGCAGAGCGCAGGACCCGTGGTCTCATAGTGGATGTGCTCTGCGCCGCTCTCCCTGCTGCAAGCCACTTCCTCATGTCCGGCGATCAGCCTGACGATATATCCCACCGACACGAACATGTAGCAGGCAGAGAGGAAGATGATGGGCCGCTCCGGGTACTTGAACCTCTCCATGTCTATGAGGAAAGTTGCCACTGTTGCAAAAGTTGAGATGAAGCAGAGGACGGACCACAATCCGATCCAGAACGCCGTGAAAGTCCGTTCCTCCTGGGTGAAGTACGGGTTGTGGCACGGCATGGCGCAGTTGGTGATCTGTCCGGTTTTGACGCGGTTGTGCAGCGGGTGACCCTCTGAGGTGACGGGCACCATGGGCGCGCGGCAGAAGCAGCCCGTCTCGCAGGGAGAAGCGGCAGGTTTGTGTTTTCCAGGGAAGCCTCGACCGTAGCCGCTCTTCTTCTTGTTGTACGGCTTCAGCGGCCGGTTGGTCGGCTTGGCCAGCACGGGAGATGCGGTGGTGGTCTGGCTCCGGTGGTAGTCCATGCACAGAGTGTCCTGGTCGCCCTGCTCGGGCAGCAGGTCGCACCTCATTCGGTCCGGCCACGGGAAGCCGTACTGGCTCATGAGCGGCGCGCAGCCAGCCTTGGCCCGCTCACACACGCTCCTGCACGGCGGCAGCGGCTTCTTATAATCTTCCAGACAGATCGGCGTGTACATGCTGCAGAGGAAGAAGCGCAGGTCCGGGGAGCACTTTATCTCCACCAGCGGCCAGAACTGGTGCACCTCCAGCCCGGCTTCGTCCTGGGTGTCGTGGTTGAACTGGTTGGGCATGTAGGTGTAGTTGTACCCGATTCCTTTGCACAGAGGGACGGATATCTCCTGGCACTGGAGCTCCTTGGCCGCCTTGCAGCGCGTTGAGTGCAGGATGAGGACAAACAGGGCGCACCAACCCGGGACGCGCACCTCCATCGTTGCCTTTTGTGCGCAATCAGTCCAGGACAAAACTGACAGAAAACTTGCGCTTCGTAAGGGAGTCCGGTTAACCCAGAAAGTCTGTCAAACTCATACTAAATCTCAGGACGTCACTGTCACTTTTCAGTCCACATAAAGGCAAAAGGAAAACGTTACTGTCGCGTAATCCGGAGATCCTGACTGCCTCCTCGCTCTCCTTTGTGTCAGTGATCGCCGTGTCTGTGCATGCATACTCTGTGGCTGACAGGCGGGCTGCATTTTATATGAGGAGAAAGAGGACACTCCCCCCGTAGGGACAGGAAAGGAGTTCAAGTCAATCAGGAGTTCCTTCTGTAGGTGTTTGCTCAAAACGTTCACCCTGGAGAAAAAGGTTACGATCACTTTGTCCTTGTTTACGTTATGCAAAACGCTCTACAAGAAGTCTCTCTCTCTCTCTCTCTCTCTCTCTCTCTCTCTCTCTTTCTCTCTCTCTCTCTCTCTCTCTCTCTCTCTCTCTGTGTGTAGGTGTGTGTGTGTGTGTGGTGATTGTTTGGGGAGAGGGTTGTGGGTTACAATAGATACATTATGAAGGAATGCAGTTAGGCATCCCAATTGTTCGTGGTGAACTAACAGGTCAACTGATGGAGCTTTTTAGGTCAACAGAACGCAACAATGAGGACATCAGAGCAGCAATCAGTGTGTATTAAACAAAACGAGACACATATGAAGGCACTTCACAACGTTTCTCAAGCACGCAAAACAACCAGCATTATAAACAAAATGTGAGCATTTCTTAATTGTCCAAGGTGTCCAGACTGTTGCAAAAAAAAAAAAAAAAAAAACCACCCCAAAAACATCTGTATAGATATTTACAAGAAAAACATAACTTGTACTTTTTCTTTCATCTGTTGTATATATTCAGATGGAGTCTAAAGCCAAATTCCTTGTTTGTGTTTGTGCAAACTTGGAAGACAAATTTGTTTCTGTTCCTTTTTTTATTTAGTTGTCATAAATCTCTAAAATATAACACGGGTGTTTATTAACTCAGAGTCTGCGAATATTCATGGAAAATCTTCAATAGTTGACAATAACTGTCACTATTTCTGAAAAAAAACCCCAAAAAAACAACTTCTTCAAAATGTACAAAGCTGTTGCCAGTCAGTGAACTCCCCCATTGAAAGACTATAATGATTTATATATTTTTGAGAAGATTCCTGTAATCAAAATACAATAATTTAATCACTGGGTTTCACATTCCAACCACAAACCTCAATAGATTTGATCACTTGTGAAGTGGAGGGAAAATGATCCATGTTTTTTTAGATTTTATGTTTGAATTTGACAAAATGAGTCCTCT
This sequence comes from Gambusia affinis, assembly GCF_019740435.1. NCBI lineage: Eukaryota > Metazoa > Chordata > Actinopteri > Cyprinodontiformes > Poeciliidae > Gambusia > Gambusia affinis. The sequence continues at coordinate 25,248,464 of NC_057879.1, forward strand.
TTGCTGTGACACAGCTAAATAAAATCCAGTGCAGCCAACTGCTTTCAATAGAGTTCACCTGTGTCTAATTTAATCCCAGTATGAATCCAACTGTTCTGTGAAACCTTCTGACATTTGTTAGAGAAGATTAGTGAACAAACAGCATCATGAAACCCAAGGAACATAGCAGACAGGGTGGTTTAAAGCAGGGTTATAAAACAATGTCCTAAGGTCTAAACATCTCATGAAACCGCAAAACTAAAACCATGAACACCAATAAACCTGACAGATCAGGCAGTAAAAGCATTCATCAGAGAAGCAGCCTAGAGGAGCAGGTTTTCTTCCCTTGGAGGTGAAAAACGTTGTGGGAATATGCAGATATTTCATTGTGAATCTCCCAGAGGAGGGTGTGATTTTGTTCATTGTTTAAAAGCAGCTGGACTAACCAACCCCTTTGCCTTTTGCCAACCAGCAAACATTTGCAAGCTAATTTTTTATGCAGCCGCCCGACCCCCCCGAGCTTTAATTTGCCGATAAGTTTGACAGAAGCCAATTTATTCATCGTCTGTCAGTAAGTGGTTTTGAAAACCGCAAGGGAACAATGATGCTGTCCGTCACTCGCCCTGCAGGGGAGGCAGAGACTTCCTGCCTCCTTTGGATGCCTGACAATGTGAAAATGTACATGTAGCCTTGGAGTTGGATGTATGTGTGAAAGAATGAGACAATGTGTCTACATGTTCATGTGTATGGCTGCTTGTCAGAAGCTGGAATAAACAGAGAATGTGTGTGTGTATGAGGGCGGGTGTGGGTGTGTGTGTGTGTGTGAAGCGAGGTTACTACGGGCTTGTTAGCCCACAGCAGGGGGTCGACTTGCTCTAAAGAGAGGGGGGGTGTTTGTCTTAATGCTGCTGCCAACGTTTTACTCAGTGCATGCTGGGTCGGCAATTACCACGTCACACCAACAGCCTAACAAACAGGACTCTCTCTCTGTGTGTCTGTGTGTGTGTGTGTGTGTGTGTAAACAGTTTCAGAGCTTAGCCCAAAGGAAATAAACTAACATAGGCAGATACAGCATTGTGATTGCACTAATTAAAGTCATTCACACTTATTATTGGATTTAAGAGCTTCAAATGGAGCTGAGACAGTTTGGTAGACAGGCAGAATGTTTCCAATCCACAGGTTTTATCAGAACTAATTAGCCCCCAAACTCCAGCGTTTGTAGAAGGGTGTGTGTTTTTGCTCGGTTTGGCGTCTCATATGGGTGACGGTGCCAAAAAAGACAAATTCAAGATTCAACATAACCTCTTGACTTTCAAAAACGTCACTCTTCCTATGATGCACATTTGTGAAAAAGTTTTGGTCAGAAATGAAAAACCTTCAATCTTTATGAAAGACGGATGGGAAAATATCTTGTCAATTTGTGCAGATTTTGTAGTTTATCGACCAATGTCAAGATATTGATGTACCATGATGGACTGTTAATTTTTCCAGAAATATCAACTAAAAAAAACAGGAACTTATGCAGTTTATCCTAAAAATGGCTTAAATGGGACAGAGGACTCCAGAAAATTGAATCTGGATGAGTATGAATCCAAAGTTTGGAAATACTCTGCAAGATATCAGCAAAACAGATCTTTGGCTTCCTCAAGCCTGGCCTTAAAAATGTGATGATTAAATCTCTCAGTGGAAGACAGACGATGATTTCATTCATATCTGATGCAGATTGCAGTAGTGACAGCGGGGATTCAGGCCACGCTGGTTCACAGTCAGGACAGAAATGTCTCAAAATGAGTTCTCTTGTTGCCTCTTCAGCTGCAAAAATGTTCTTCTGTTGGTGTCCTGAGGACAGGAATGTCTCAAACCTTGAAGATATTTGTTGTAAAATAAAAACAAATTAAACAAATTAAACAAACAATCTTCTTCCTGTTCCATTAGTTGTTTGGTCAGGTTACCTCTAAATAATCAACACAAATTCACATTAAAGTCTTAGAACTGCATCCAAATTCTACTGTGGCTACACATGTGTAAATATATGGGGTTTAATATGCTTTAAATATGCCCTGCGACAGACTGGCGACCTGTCCAGGGTGAACCCGCCTCTCGCCTGGGACGTAGCTGGAGAGGAACCAGCAACCCTCCTGACCCCATTAGGGATGAAGGGTGTTCAAAAATGGATGGATGGATGGATATGCTTTAAATATATAGAAAAAGTGGAAATTTAGTATCTCAGAAAGGTTTTACAACAAAAAACTGAAAGACAGAAACTTTTTAAAAGAATAGTGTAATTTCAGCCTTTCCAACTGGTACTGAAACTAGAAATGCAAACAGAGCTTTCCAGGCTTTTACTTTGCAGCTGTTGGTGTAAGAAGCTGAGCCAACTTCCTTCCCGATCCTGATCGGGATTCCTCATCACCCTCTCAAACGTTCATTAAGCTGGGTCCGTCGAAGCTCCGCTCACGTAAACATTACAATCTGAATCCGTGTGGATTGGATATTTTTTTCTCATTTTTCTCATGAGAGGATCGTGAGAAAAAGCTCTGCCAGTGGGATGAAGAAGTGGTAGGTATTGCTGTTGTACCAACCTTCCAGACCTCTCAGATATTAGGGTTCTGGTCTGCTCTGCATCCAGAACCAGAACCAGAACCAGAACCAGAACCAGAACCAAACATGGAGAAGCAGCAATCAGCTTTTATGCACCACAAATCTAGAAGAAACTTCCAGGAAACTGCAGCTGAAACTCTGAGTTCCTTTAAATCCAGGCTAAAAACCCACCAGTTTAGAGTTACTTTTGATTCACAATAACTGGAACATTAATCAACATTTTCATTCTGGCATTTGACAAAAGTAATATTTATTTCTTGTTTCATCATTGATGACAGCATGATATTTTTTTTAGCACATTGAACTGCCTTGTTGCTGAAACATGCTTTACAAATAAACTTGACTTGACTTGAAGTAAGCAATGCCCCCCCCCCAAAAGAAACCCAGACTTTTAAGGGCATAAAGTGTACTAAACGTTTGACATGGATGCCAGTTTAAGATAAACAGCAATGACAAAGTCTGGTTTGAGTTCTTGGAATTCCAACTCAGTGCTTCCGAATATAAATAGTTTTCAAACCAGTTTACCTGGAGATGTTTAACCATGAGGAACACATCAGCACATGCAGAAATGTTTTGTGTCTAATGAATCTTTTACTCCAGCTGAGTCGTAGGATTCAGGTGAAAGTCATAAGAAGCAGGTGAACCACCTCCCATCATGAGCATCAGTTACACCAATCGCTGTCTGTCGGACTGGAACCCGTATTGATTAACAAGCCTGATAGACTCGGTGGCCCCAGCCACCAACTGTCGACTACGCCTCCTGCCTTCTGTGTGCAACGGGGACGGTGGGTTTAGGGTTACGCGTTGGCCCCCTGCATACCAAATTTAAAAGGGTGGAAATGGAATTACTGCATCTGCTTAGAAGTCGATTTGTGCATTCTGCAGGCTGGCCGACCCGCTCTACCATACAAGCTCTGCTCTCGTGCTTTCCCACCCGATCTCTCTCCAGATTCTCCCAGGGCTCTCAGTGTTCCTGATTCCAAAGGGGAGAAAAAGTGGGTGTGTGGGGGTGTTTCTTACAGAGTCACTGAGGCATGCTGTGAAACTCTGAAATGTTTTTCTTTGTATCCTTCTCATGGAAAGTTTGGCCGTCTCACAAACTCACAGCCATTGTTTCTCTGATAATGTGCTAATATTTCTAATGATTAATATTCATTAATGCTGACTTTTGCTACTATTGTGGGTCAAGGCTTTGTGAGTCCCAAGGGAGTCTAAAGAATGCAATAATAGCTTTAGAAGAACAGATCTGCAGAAAGTCTATAATAATATTTTATGTTAAAAACTACCTGAAAAGCTGAAACTCATCCGGAATCAAAAATATTGGTCAAAGTCGTTTCTTGACAAAAGTTTTTTTTTTTCTTTTGAGTTTTTTTGGCAAGAGATGATTAGGCCAGTATTTTAGGAAAGTGACGATGTTATACTTTGGAAAACATTTCAAAGTGGAGACGTGTTTTTATCTCATTTGGTAACTTTAATGACCTTCCCAAACCTCTTCTGAAGACTTTGAGGCCTAAATAAGTTTAATATTTTCTTTGATTTGCTGCTAATTCTCTCTCGGTGTGTGGAGTTCCTGCTGTGCTGCACCCTGGATGTTTCCAGACACCAACAGGACCTGTGGGACTCTGCAGCAAAGCCAGATTGTTGCATGTGGTTAAAAGTTAAAGAGGTGGACTTCATTTACTAGCCGGGTGACTTCTGAAGGCAATTGGAGTCTGAATATGAATGCAAAACTCTAGTGTTCATATTCTATCCGTAAAATTGCACAAATAAAATGCTCTTGTGGAAACATAGCAATTTCAAAAAATGTCGTGTTTTTCGGTAAAGAGGTCTTGCACTAGGATGATGTAATTTTTTCACCGTACAGATAGAGATGGAAACTTTTTTCTCATCACATGAGTCACGTGATCAACAGCCAGATGTCACTATTGGTGAAAACAACAAAGATGACGACAGAAAGTGGAGGATTGTTCTTGTTTTTTTTCAGCTGCCTCCACCAGAGCTCTTACACATCACTCAGTTCATAAAAGGTTTTGTCCAATGTGTTCGACCTCCTCAGTAAAATCGACTATTTCAATTTCCCCAAAATGCAGCAGGTAGCTGCTCCCAAGTAGGCGGGGCTTGTCACTCCAACATCTGAATAAGATGCTGGTCTGATGGCACCTTGGCTGAATTATATATTTAATGGAACTGTTCACATCCCTTTCTGCCATAATATTTAGCAACTTATCACGTGAATAATCTTATTTATGCATGATCTTAATTCCATTTCTTATTTAAAGGAAACATTGCTATTGGGAAATTGTGTTTTTTTTTTTTATTTTATTTTTTTTTTTACATTAGCAGAATGTAGACAAAGGTTGTGGAAGCACAAATACTGGTTTGTGTTCTTTCATTTGTGAAAATGTTTTTTAAAAATGTAGCCTACCTATTTTCTTTTTCTTAGAAATAATGCTTAGCAGTATTGTGTTCATCCATCACACGGAATCACTTTAAAACACATTAAAGTTTGTTGAACAGTTTGTGTTCAAACTCTTTCAAGGCACCGTACATGTGAGTCAGTTGTTATAGATTTCTTTGACCTTTGACCTTTCTGAGCCAACTAATGAAAGAGAATTTGTTGATGACGCTTCTGTCTCGTACAGTTTGTTGTCTTTTTAACTTCTTAGTAAATCATAGAGGAGTGGAAGTCTCTAATTATCCAGCCATGACCGGCGGAAATTTGAGTTCCTGCTCCCTTCTGCTGCTCCTGGCCAGTGATGGATGGAGGATTTCTTCCTTCCTACCACAGGTTAGATTCCTCGGCATGCCTCTCTCCGGCATATTTACTTAAAAGGCAGGCTACAAATCAGCCTGAGGTGGGTTGTTAGGCTTTAAGCAGTCACCCTTAACACACGCACACACACACTCTGATCGTGTCCCTGCACCGACAGTGTGTGTATTGTGTCGGCTCACCTTCCCTCCGTTCATTAACCAGAGCAAACACTGACACAAATCCCTCCCATCCAATCAGTCTACCGCCGGGCAGGGCTGTGACAGCTCGCTCTGTGTTAACCAACCCCTGAAACCAAACACACACACTGATAGGAAGTTAATAGATAAACACTAGGAGGTGTAAAACTAAAAATTGGCTGAAAAACACAGAGGATCCCAAACACAAACAGTAAGCTTAGCAAGTTTTTGCTTTGTCCTCTTGCTTCATTTTACTGTGTGACTGTTTGAAATCCAGAAAAATATGCTGGGAAAAATTCATTTTATATCAGAGACTTTGTATTTAACACAAAAAAACAATAAAGTCATGACTTATGAATCAAAACTTCCCAGTAAGTCTGACTGGCCTTAAACAGGAAAGTAGACATTGAAAAATCTTTAGCTGCAGTCATGTAAAAAAAAAAAAATCTGAATGCAAAAAAATACAGGCTTTTATTAAGAAAGTTAATGTCCAGTCTAATATTTAATCCATAGAAAAAAGTCATTTAATCACACTGAAACAAATTGTCTTATTTTAATTATTAATTAAACGTTAGGACACCTTAGAGCTAACCTGCTGCTGTGATTGTTTCATGATCTGGTGTTTTATACTAATATGTCTAACGACTAAAGTCACATTAAAATCAATTTATTTGCCGGGCACTTTTGCTCACGTCCAAACAGTTCAATGATAATTCAGATCTACACATTTAGATGGAGATATAAATTTGGAAACACACATTGTAAGAACAATTCCTGGACATTAAAGTCAACAGGAAAAGTAAATTATTTTAGATTTTTCTCTTTGGAGGTGTGACATAATGAAGCAAGACAGACTTTGAGTTAATTCATCCACATGTATCTTCATACATCTGTTTCACACCCAAATATTTCCATTTCACCTCAACGTTCTTCTATTTTGTATCTGCAAACAAATAATTTCATATCCTGATACCTGACAAGCACAAATCTACATCCTGGTATTTTCAATAGATGGAGATAGATCATGATAAAAATATAAAGCTCTAACTCATATTAAATTTATGTTTTTTATCTGAAGATTTGATTTTACATCCAATTTCCATCAACTGTGGTTGTAAACTCCACTTGACCAGTTGACTTTGAAGAATTAAGACAAATGTTGATCTCTGGTCAAACCAAAATGTCTGCCTGACTTCCTGCTGGTAGATATCACCAACTGGCATCACTTAATCTCAATTCATCACAGTGAACTATAATTAGATTATGTGCAATACTTAAAAACAAAGTGTTGCAAATTGGGAACAAAACATTCCTAAGGTAGGCACGAGTTGACGCATAATCAAACCCAAATGTGCCGTTGCACATGGCTTCTTTTTGCACCTGAAAGTCCAGCTTTGAAAATACAATCTGTAAAAGAATTTAATCTGTTACAAGAAGAAAATAGACAAAACATTTCGGGCAGAAGTTTTGAGTTTTGTTCTTTTGCATGAGAACAAATTTGTTCTCATGCAAAATTTTGTATCTACTTTTCCAGTTTTTTTATTTACTCCTGTTAGCAGTCATCTAAACAAAATGGCAACAATCAGCATTCTTTTCCCACTTTAATTTTGTTGCATGTAATAAAACCTGCATGAGGTCATTTCTGCAGGCAGAGACATTTGGAAAAGACAGAAAAACTAAATTCAAACAGAAGAAGATCAGTTGCTGCTCATCTTTGTGTTCATTTAAAAGAAAAAAATCTTACATGAAATGTTTCTGATAAACTAATCTGAAAACTTCATGAGAACAATAACAAAAAAAATCTTAATTCTTTGTGTGAAACCACAACCTTCGTCCACTTCTTGTTTTGTTGCACCTAAAGGTAATGAAGCAATAAACTCTGAGTCAGATGCAGAGGTTACGGTGTAACGTTTACTCCCTGCGATGTTTTTCACAAGTTTCACTCTGTCTCTTGCACTCCTGACTCACAGTTTCAGGAGGTTTGGTTTAGTTTTATAACCTTGGACTGCAATAAACAACTTTCATGATGGAGATGTCATTGATGTAAACTCGGGAAGTGACAGTGATTGTCTGTGAATTTCACTATGTTTTTATGCAAAGCAGCCACATTGGCTGTTGAACTGATGGCTGCTTTGATGAAATAAACAAACCGACTCCAGAGAAAAATTCCTGTTCCATTCCTGACTGTAAAAAACTGACAGAACAAATTATTGTCAGTGTCCTGCTGGAACACCCAGTAAAATGTTTGAGATACCCCTCCTACACCGTTTTCCTGCCCAGAGCAGTTAGGAGAAGCAGGTGAGGTCATTATGACAAGTAAAATACTAAAACCGATAAGAGAAAATCAGTTTGTCCACTTGACTGTTTCATAAATCTGTCTTTTATATGGTTTTAACATTTTTATGGTGGATTTTTACTACAAGACTCATTTAAAAGATTTCAAAACAACAATATTTTTAGAGTATGATCAAAATTAAAATGTACGTTTTCTATTTTTCCCAGATTTATACATTTGACTCCAGATGAGTCATGAACTTTATTGCACATTTAGCTGGCAGTTAAAAAGCCCCACACCGTGATGAGGGCTTGGAAGCTGTTAAAGGCGTTCTGACGGTTGGAAACTTCACCTTCACTCCTCCAAACATTCGTCTTCACATTGCGGCCAAACCTAAATCTTCCTCTCCTCTGACCTGGAAACATCTGAAACATTAATAATTGATCATTTCTTACAGTTTACAAGTAAACGAAAGTTATGACCCACAAATAATTTATTATGGGAAGATCTAAAAATGACCAAATAAATCACAACATTTACAAATATAATTATTTACAGATTTAGCTTCCAAAGTAGCCAAAAGTAAAAACTGAATTGATAGAACTTATGATTTACAAGAATCCAACACAAATAGCTATGAAAACACATATAGTCTGTTAGCTAACATAAAAGTTCACAAATTTAAATAAGATGGAGTGTATCTTTTTTATTTTAAATAACTGGTTTATTTGTTGCCTCTTTTAATTCTTTCTTCTGGCAGAAATTTTGTTCTTTACAGCTGCAGGAAATATTCGCTCTGAGTATGAAAACAAACATCTGGGGTTTTCTTTACTAGAGTGACATATTATATATATATATATATATATATATATATATATATATATATATATATATATATATATATATATATATATATATATATATATATATTATGTTATATATATATATATATATATAATATATATATATATATATATATAACCAGAGCCTCAGTAAAAAGTGAGACAGTAAATAAATAGTTTAGAAGCATTTATGGCCAAATTTTGACCACTTGTTTCTTCCTTCTACCCCCTTGTAATCCTTTCGTATGGTGGTTTATATGCAGTATGCATGGTCAGACCAATCTGTTACTTAGAGGCCTTCTAAACTGCCACTTGTTCCTGTGGCGTCATTAAGACTCCTGGGCGACAGCGGCCTGTTCTTAATTAGCGACCACTGGAAACAGGCATTGGCGTGTTTATAATTACTTCAGTGACGATGACGTCTTCTTAGAGGTAAACTGGCCTGGCTCTGGTCCTGCACAGAGCTGAGGATTCATAAAGAGGTTCGCAGCTCTGCTCGCTCTGAGGCGCTGGCCGAGTTTTACGAGCGACTCGCAGCTCAGAGGGAGCCTGTCAGCGAGGCAGAAACGGTGACGGGGCGAGAAATGTAACCATGCTGAACTGAAAGCCATTAGTGTTCCATTAGTGCTTGGCCTTTTGGAGTGAGCAGTGGAAACCAGAGGTGACAGCAGCTGTTTTACACAAATCAACTCTGTAACTGATTGTGCAGTATGTAATTATCCAAATAAAAGCTGTTTTTTGAGTAGTTAAAAGGCTTTAAATTAATAATGTGTCTCTCCTAACACTTAGAGCATGGCAATGTCTGCAACCCCCAACCTGCCCCTGTTTAAAGCTTTAATAGCTGAAACTATAACATCATTAGTCTGAATAATAATGATGGACAAATCTGAATGAACCAAGTCATTTTGGTAGATCTCAATTTGATGAAATAAATATAGCAATTCAGTCCACTTAATAGCCCAAAAATGCCAAAACATCTCAGTTTTTGAAAACCATGTTCAACATCCATACCTCATATGTCTGAAAGTTACGGTTCTTAGCAACATATTTTACGTTTCACACTCTGAAATGATCCTCCTCTCTGTGCTGCTGATCTATCTGAACATTGATCAGACTTTTCCAGCTCTGCCTCTCATTTGTAAGCAGCCATCTCTCTCATGAATCATGTTTCAGCTGAAAGTCCTGGATATGATCCAGTCAGGAGCAGCATGGAGCAGGGGATGAATTAGCAACAACAGCATCATGTGGTATGGATTCAATTGATCGCGGTGATCAGAGATTACACACACGTTTTGCATCATATCAGTTTGATAAAGTGCTAAATGGGTGACAGTGATGGGTGCTAGCAGAATAATGAATGCTGCAACTGTAAGCAGTAATTCTACATGTTTCCACCCTATTAACGCTGATTGTGTTTGGCCTGATTCAAATAAGTTACTTCATTCTGCCCTAATGCACATAAACCACTTAGAGAGATTTTTTAAAGCTTCTTCAGGAGTTCAGGAACTTTTTTTTCTGCATTCATATGTCTGTTTTATACAACAGTGTAAGGCCATCAGAAATGTTTAGATTCATCTCAGAAATTTCCTAGAAAAAAACGTGGACATTTGAGTTTCAAAAGTCAAAAACTTGCAAGAAAAATGAATTACCAAGTTTCCATGACAATCATTAAAGCCTTAAAAATTCAAATAAACATTTGATGGACTCAGAAAGCTGGAAATGAATAACCATTGGGTTTTTAGCAGGATTACCATCCAAACATTTTTTAGTGTGAAATCATAATGATGCACTACAAGGTTTCAGTTTCTAATTTTATCGAAGCGATAGCAGCTGCCAGAAATTTATCTGAGCATCTCACCTTTCTACATTTTCACTGGGTTATTGAGTCTTTTACCTTTTGGAGAACCAGTTTTCCTGAAACATTAAAGCCAACAGTGTAACTGCTAGAAACAGAGATGAGTCGTACAGCTTCACTGTACTGGCTGGGTCATGCCCTCTACTTCTCAGGCCGGCTGGAATTTGGCAGGTTTCCCCTCATCCTTGTAGAGCCCAGCTTGTCCTTTCTTCTTCTTCCTTTTCTTTATTCTGCTGCACAACCTGTCAGATTGGAATACCTGAAGCAGTGAAGCTGGAAAAGCCATTTGAGATGGCTATCAGGTGAGGTGCAGTTTCCTCTTAAAATAACGTGCATGCAGTTTCATATTCTGACTGCTTGCCTTTTTCACCTGGAGGGTAAATTAGAATCGTTTTAGTCATTTAGTAAAAATGTGACAAACATCCACTTTTCCACAGACAGGTTAATAAACACTCTGGAAAACGTCCCACGCATGCAGGCACACATCTGCACATCTGTCCAAACTGTCAGCCGAGCAGATACTCAGTGTTTCTCTTACATTTACAGTGTACACAAGTGTTCCTGCATAATATTTACCCATGTGAGCAGAATCTTCCACCGCATTAAGTCATAGCTTGTGTGTGGGCATAAACAATACATCTGAGTATTTGAATGCATAAATGACAAAATAAAATCTACAATTAGCTACTAGAAAACTGGAGTTTTGTGACTCTGTTTTCGGTTTTCAGAAAAAAAAGTGTGTTGGCTGCTGCCAGTGTGTTTTTTCATGCATGTATTTATACCTGGAGGCTTGACAGATTCCACAGGAAGGTGAAGAGTCAACTTTGACCCAGAGAGAAGCTGGCAGAGGCCCCCACCTGGTCTGCCAACCCAACTGCTCCCACTGCAAGTCACTTCCACCTCAAAGATGTTGCTTCATTCCCCCATAACTTTGGATATATTTTTAAATTGCTCCCAACAAAATTAATGTGATCACACCTATGCTGGTGTTTGCACAATCACCCACTCTGTTCTTACTCATTTTTAAAAAACATTTCCACTGTTATTGCACCTCTGCTTTTCTACACTGATATACTGTATATTGTTTGGATCTTGTTTTAAATGTTCAATATTATCTATATTTTTGAAAAAGTGATCCAACTCTGTTGCACATCACTTGGATTGTGAGTCTGGTATGATTATTTCAAATAGCTGCTCAGTATATTTTGATATTCTCTGGCGCAGTATATTATTATCATCATTAATCTTGTTTTTTTAAAAATATTGCTTTTAAGACTTTAGGAATTTTTGGTGTTTTTTTATTTGTTGCTGCTGTTACACCTGATTTTGCCTTTGCGGTTTTCCTCTTATGTGGTTCTTTAGACTCTTGTGGGCCACAAAAAAATGACCTTAAATAAAACTGTTGTGTGCCTAAATATATTTATAGTTTTAATATGTTCTCATCAAAAGATATTTATTAATATTTTAACAGTTTGATAATGAGTTTTATTTAAACATTCTGGCACAACAAAATGAAAATGAGTTTGACATCTTCTGTTTATTTAACTCTGCCATGAGCAATTGTCAGACTGCAGTCCCCTGGTAACATACTGATTACTCAAAATTACTCCATACAACTCCAATAAAAAACTTTTTAACACTTTATCCTGAATAATCATGGAAAGTTTCCAATGGTTTACACTCTGGAGGCTTTGTTTTGTCCCCACAAGATGAGTAATACATGCACACCCAAACACACGTGTGCACCCACATAAGGTCACAGTAAACTGAGAGCGACCTCACCCGCTCCAACCCGACAGAAAGAGTTATTGGGGTAAATGCGGCTCTGCGTGGGAGCGGGGAGAGAGGAGTAAATCAGGTGGCGCAAAGAGCGAAAGGTGGGCGGGAAAAGGTCAGCAAGCAAACAACAAAACACAAAGTTTATGCCATGAAGTGTAAACCTGCTCACTGCGTGACACAGCAGCATAAAAAAACTCAAAATCTGTGCAGGTAAGCAATTTGACAAACTCACTAATTTAGAACATAATTTAGCATGATGTGTGTTTTTAGTAACTCTCTGCAAACATTAATCTGTCACACAGCGGGTGTTTAAACTGGTGCCACAGGCTGGCAGTAAACGACTAGTACACAGGTGAGAATGAACAATGTTTTTGTTACAACTTCGTTATCTCTCAAAGAGCACTATATCTTCTGAATGGCATTCCAGAGGCCCCTGGAAGTCCACCCCTTGACAAACTCCAACGATGTCACTCAGCAATGATAAAGCACGCACCGCTGCGTAATTAACCTCGTCTCACCTCAAATAAGTCCAACAACAGGTGCATTTAGCACGGCGGCGGACATAGACTGCAGCTGCAGGAGACCTCATTTGGGAGATAGCGTTGTCAAAGGCTAACCAACTCAAGGAGAAATGTTGGTGGACGTTCAGACGCCTATTAAAATGTCAATTTGTGTGGCTGTCTAATGACAGTTAGTCTGCAAATGAGGGCTGTGGCATTACCCTGCTTGCGTGAAAATTCGCCACAAGCCTTAAACAAAGTAATTTATTTTGCCTTTCAAGATAACGCAATTTATGCAACAGAAATTAATTAGAATATCACATTTGAAAGGAGGACAAATGAGATTTTAAGCCTCTTCTGCAGTTTTACACAAAAACAAGGACTGAGAAATTTTTCAAGCTGCAAATTTGGCCCCCTGAACTCGACTGCGAAGGTCACAGACGTTGACACAGGGAGACACTCCTCTCTTTTCTGTCAGAGTACCCTGAGCACTCATAGCGCAGACGCTCCAGATTTAGAGACACAGCCCTAAATACATAAAGCCTTTTATGCCATACGGCGCACAAACGTCTCTTCCTGCCCAGACAACAACCCACTAATCTCTGCAACCTGAAGGTAACTGTTTAGTTACTGTGGTAACGTCCTGTGTTGTGGTGCCTCATGGAAGGAGCGACATAAAGTCCACAGGATTTAAATTAGTGTTTATGTTGCAGGAAATGGATAAATACTGTTTTACATGCATAGTTAAAGAGATGTGGTCGCATAGTTTTGTTGGCTCCACATGGGTGACGGATACAGTAGAAAACATATAGAAGACAAACTGCTTTGTGTGTTTTCTTTTAGTCTGCTACAAAATACAAGATGCATCTTTTTTCCACTGACCCAGATCATTGTGGTTTACAGTATAAAACTTTAAAATTTGGCTTTTCTCAAGTTTTACGCTTCCTGAAGAGCAGTAAACTGCAAAAAAAAAAAAAAAAAACATCTTAAAGATGAATTTGTTTGTTTGAGTTGCTTCTTATTTCCTTCTGATCCATTTACTTGAAAAGACTGGAGCACCACTTTTAGAAACCTCCACATACTCATTTGTCAGTAATTATGTTTAAGTAAACATGTTTTTGTTCTATAATGTCACACAATCATATTCAGCCTCATACAGGCACCAACATTCACAATCACATTGTTTATTAATGATTTTAGGGCGCATGAACCAATATGGTGAATTTAGCCCTTTTGAATAACATTAACATTTCTAAAATGTTAATGTAGCTTCTTTGCTATGATGTAATACTTACATGTCGTCATCTTTTTCTTTTTAAAGAATAAACGTTAATTTGTGGAGTTATAATTACCTTCGTTCTATAATGAGTTACTGCACTGTTAGTTGCACCTTCAGGGTTGAGAATCCAGATATTTTTTTTCATTTCCCTGAAGGACCAAGTTCAACAAAACATATGTATCTTTTAAAAAACCTGTATTAAGGTCCTAAAATCCCATAAAAAAACAACCAAATTGAATTTGATATAGTCAGTGTACTCTTCACTAAAAATGGTTGTCGCTCCAAAGATGTAGTTGTAAAACTTGGTATCTCACTTTAAAATATGCAATCAATGTGCCTAGCTATATTAGTTATATCTTAGTTTCTAATTTAACATTTTGTGGATTTATAGGTAACAAAGCGCTTACAGCAGGTAGAAGTATATTGGAATGAAAATATTTTAGCAAAAATTACCAAATTAGGAAGTTGCAAGACAAACACGTTGTGAGAACCAGAAACAATGTGCCAGCTGGAAATAGCAAAGGAACCACAGCAGAGAAAATAGAAATAAAGTCTAAAAACATTGGGAGTTGGTAAGTAACCTCAGGGGTCACTTGATCAGCAGCTGAACAATCTTCTTCAGCAGTTTGTGGAACATGGGGAGGAGATTCAAAGTGCAGGCTGGAGAAAATATTGCTACTATCTTTGGTCTCCCAGCAACCAGCACAGCTGAACATGGGTGCAGTTTGGAGCTGTGCCTTCTTCTCAGCTCTACAGTGCATACTGTCTCCAGTGTGTAATGGACTTCAAGCAAGTGCAAACCAATGATTTTATTAGATGTTACAAAAAGATCAGCCAAGTGGGAGTTAGCATTAGAACCCAGTAAAACAAGCTGTCCAGAACGAGCAAGACAGGGCAGTATTAAAAGAATCCATCAGGAAATGTTGAAAACTCTAAATGACCATGAAGTCAAAAGTTCATATGAAAAGTGAAAGGAAAAATAAAACAAACACAACATCTAGAATTGGCTCTAAGGTCTAACATTGCAGGTATGCTAACTGCGTTAGAGTGTCTCCAGACCTATGTGCTAACACTCTCTCAAGTGTTTTGGAATTAGAAGCACAACTGCATGCTGCTGTCGTTAGCATCTTCACACTAATCCTCTGGGCTACCTGCCGCAGCTCTGCAGAGGAGCTGGGGGTGTCGGGTTTCACCGGCGGGTCTTTTGACCGGGCTCACAGGGGATGAGGGGAGATTCTGAACGCTGCACAAGCACTTATGAAGGACGCACATTGTTGCTAGCCCTGGGGAGAAAACTGAGCAGGTTGGCAACAGAGGCGGAATTTCCTATTGCGATGTTATCTCACACAAGACATTTAGCTTCAGCCAAATGATGGAGGGGGGAAGCAAGAGAAAAGAGGGAGAAAGTGAAGGGATAACAATAACCGAGGGATGCAGAAGAAAGGTGAAGAGTTTGGGGTGATGGGGAGAAAGAATGAGTAAATCACAGCAGAGGAAAGTTTTCTAACTTTGCTACTTAGATTTAAGATTCTTCTGCAACACGTTTGCTGCTCTGCAGGATGGCAGAAAATGACCAGACTTATTTGGATCTGAAAATAACCCGCGCAATGGGACAAGTTGAGTCAGATCTGCAAGATCAGAAATGAGCAGAGAGAATGGATACTACAAATCTGACTGCACAACACTAAATCCTCTAAATCCCACACTTCCTCAAAGGCTGACAGAAGAGACGTTGCAAGTCATGAGGTGGAAAATTATTATCAACAATATAGTTTAAAGGACCAAATGAAAAATATTTGCAAAGAAAGGTAATACATGATTAGGTGTTAAACGTTTGGTGCTGTGACACTTTTTATGCCTGCCAGGTGTGGCTCAGCATGCAGAGCAGGTTGCCTGTTAATTGCAGGGTTGGTGCTTTGAATAACCTGCTGCTTCTATTCAAATGACACCAAATCCCAGGTTTCTCCTAATGGCTTCAACAGCATGCTGCACAATGGTGGTGCCAGTGTGTGTGTGTGTGTGTGTGAGACAGAAAGAGAGAGAGAGCATTTGTGTTTCAGATAGCAGGAGTGAAAACTATAGAAACTAACTGAGTTTTCATTCACCATGTAATTGTGCATTTTGACATTTGGAAAATCAAAAACACACCAATTCCAAACAAACACTTGTTTTTGGTAGAAAGTTTTGGCGATGGGTGATGTGGGTTTTCAGCTGAAAATAAAGAAACACCTTTTTTCGTATCACATGATCAACAACAGGATGTTACCACTGGCAACAAGGAAGATGACAGGAAGTAGTTGGAGGATGATGCTTTTTTTAATGACTTACTGTGTGGACAAACTTCTTCACGTGTGATTTTATTTGTGTTTCTTCTTTAACGGAGAACTGCAATTGTGAAATAGTTTTTTCAACATTAGTGGAATATTAAGTTGTGATGGAGCTATAGACACACAAGTACAGTTAAAATCTGATATTTACATATCAAACGTAAACATTCTCTCACTCTCTGAAGCTGAATCAGATTAGAAATCTATTGTTCAATTAGAATTGCCAAGATTATTTCTATCTGCTAAATATCAGAAAACTTAGAACACTATTTATAGATGTTTTTGTACCTCTATAAGGGCCAAAGATTATCCATCAGGAAAGCAGCATTAGTGCTGTGGCCAGGAAGAAAAAGAAAAAGCTGCACTCTGATGAAATGAAGGATGTCAAGGAAAAGGAAGAGACGACCTTTGATCCTGCAGTTACGGGGAAATGGTGCAATATTCCTGAGACCTTTGTTTGAAAGATTTCTTCAGTTGATCCTTGTAGGTGAACAAACAACTTCAATGCAGAACAAAACATTTAAACTACATGTTCAGTCATACTTGTAGTAAAAAATTTTAATAGTTTAGCAAAATTCACTGACTTTTTGTGTTACTGGGCTGAAGTCAACTGTACAATATTAAAATACTACAATAACAAAACAAAGTAGGAGGAAATGTAAAAGAACTGAAAATAAAAAACTTATTTCCAGCATTTTAAAAGACATTTTTTAACGTAACCTCTTTAAACGGACTGCAGACAAAATGCAATAAAAATTCCTCAGGATTCAAGTTTTATCTCTTATCTCCCTGATTGGGCAGAATGACAATATCATTATAATGACTTGTTCTTTATGGCAGGAAACACTTGTTGGATTGGTAACTGTTTAACACCTTTAGAGAAGGCAAGAAGCTAATAACTGACCAGAAGACAAGAGGTTTACAGAGTCTAAATGCTGGGTAACGACTACAAAACAGTTTATCTCAAGCAACACTTTAATTTGACTGCATAGAAAAAAATTAGAAATTGAGTTATCAACCTTTAAGATGAGCTGAGAATCATTTGCAAATTCCTCTGTTAACCACTCAGTGATTTTTTTTTTAATTTTGCTTTTGGATTGCTTGGATTGGTTGAAGTTGTAAAGACACATGAGAGACATGTGACAAGACCACCTGCCCGGCCTCTTTCCTTTTTAAAAAGATGATAAAGCCGGATTTCCATGCAGGACAGTGTTTACTGTTGCCACATGGCAACAATGCCCTCATGAAATTTAACAGGCAGTACTTACATCTCTTCAAATTTTACTATTACAGTCAGATTGTGATTCACAAGCAAATGAAAAAAAGGAACTGTTTCAAATTTTATTACATTGCAGTTAAAGTCTTAGCAGTTTCACAGGGAACTTAATCCAGCCGGAAGGGAAATTATTTTTTATGCATCCACAAATGGAAAAGAAATATGGCATATATTGTATTCTGTCCCCTCCTTACTGCAATTCCAGCTGCCACTCCTCAGATGGAAACTTTTGCCTCTTCTTCTTAATTGTCTCCTCCACACCATGATGCTGCCACCACCATGTGTTGCAGAGGAAGCAATATGCAGTGATAGTCACTCTCTACAAAATCTTTTGCACGCAGGACAACAGAGGCACATTTTTGTTCACATCTGAACTTACTTCACTTTCTCTGCATGGCTGGTGGGAAAGTGTGAACAGTAAGTTTCATGTAATTGAAACTGTGAATTTCTTCCAGTCACTTTTCTATGAAGGCAAGATTTGTGAAATGCATTTCAGTTTTTCAGCAGCACTTAATCAAATTATCTATTTCTATCTCATATTCTGACTATGAAAGGGGGAAACTCTCTAATTATAGTTCATAGCATATGAATTTGATATCTTTTTAGTCAAAACGGAGTTGATTTAAAGGTAAATCATTTACATGTAAGAATATGTTGAAATTTAAATCAAAACACAACATACAAGGTTAATGATTCATCGCAGATGATTACTTACTGCACTTGACCTGAAATCCTTTCCTCCAATCAAATTTACCCAATGACTGTCCTCCTGTGCAGTCAGACTTGTTTGTCACAAGTCTTGGTTAATGTTTTCCTGACATCGCAGCAGCAGAGGAATCAAAGGCTGATCAAGATAATGTTCTAGCTTACACTGATGGGATCAAAGAGTGAAAACTGTAAAACACTCTGAGGGTGTGAAAGCAGTCATAAAATACTTGTGTGATTATCTGACATGACTTTCTTACTCAGTATGTTATTTTATCACACCTATGTTTTCTGTAGAGTTGAAACAGGTTTCAACAGGACAGCAAACATTTGACACATGACTTATTGACAAATCTTATGGATGAGTGGAAAGAGTCAATGAGTTATTACAGGATTATACCGCATTAACTCTTTTATCAGTAATAGACTTCATGAAGCCAAATGTATCTGGAGTTGTTCTACCTTCTCATCCAGGCAGGTTTGACAGTCGATGGCTGTTCTCCCAGCCCATCACAAGGCAAGACAGAGAAATACAAGCCATGCATGCACACACTCATGCCTAAGGACAATTCAGATTTACCCTGAAAGAACCCATACATGCACAGGAAGAGCATGCAAACTCCTTGCATGAAGGGTCCTGGTTCGGATTTGAACCCTGAAGCTTTTTCCTGCAGGCGGAAACAGAAATACATTTCAGCAAATACTAAACATACAGAAAAAAGTACCACAAAGGTAAGGTGAAGAAAATGACTGAGCTGTACTGTATGCATTAAATTGATGCATAAAAAAGTATCTGACTGGAGGATTACATACATTAGAGTAGGGGTATCCAACTACAGACCTTGAAAACTAGTAGAGAATCAAATAATGAGAGAAAAATGCATCTAAAAGTTGCAGGGCAGCTATTGAGGTTTGGGGACCCATGCTTTAGAGTGTCTCCAGGACTATGTGAATAAAAGCAAATACATGACTCTAAAAGCAAACCTGGAAACCTAAATCAACATTTTATTGTTTTTTGTCCCTCAGAAAATAAAACATTTCTGGGGAATTCTTCCTGAAAGAATCTGTGTTTTCTGTTGCAGAGAACCAGAGACATCTTAGAAATATCTAAAAAAAAACAGCATTAGCCAATAAAAGCAGCTTTTAAAGACCTCTAATTGTAGGCTGGAAACAATGTCAAAATGCTATCCACAGTTTAGGCTGTAGGGTAGTTTCCAGTCAGCCAGTGTTTGCACAACACCTCCTATGACTGACGCATGTTCAAACTTTCTTCTTCTTCTCATACTCCCTTCTCTGGTGAGATTTTGTACAGTGGAAGTTCAAGGACTTTTCTGAAACGAACAAAATGTTTCATTTGTACTCAGTGGCAAACAGTAACCGACATGAACTTGTGACCAGCTACAGGCTCTGAGGAGAGGAATCCTGAAACCACTAGCAGAAAACCACCAAATAAAGCATTCACGTTGACAACACAATAACACAGACCATGCTATGAAGCAATGGCGATGTTGAGACTATAAAACGTGTATGGTCAACAAGACGATAGTTAAAGTCAGTACAAATTATATAATTACCCTGGGTCAAATCATATGTTTATTTTGAAGATGTATTACCTCTAGACTGTTGACATTTCTGCAGAAATAACTACTTATCTGGAGCAAACTGAGTGAAATTTAGAGAGATTTTTATTTTACATTCCCAGATAAAAACCCAAATCCTGGAAACACGTTTCCTTAAATGTTAAAACTTGGCAAAATTCTCTACGTTCATGTGACATACTCAAACAGATATCTCTATTGATTAAATTTATCACCCAAACCAGATGTTTCTCCATGACAGTCGCAGTTTTATTTTCAGATTTCAGATTTCGTGAGAACTATTGATGCCTACAGCCAGCTCTAAAGGAGCGTTGAAGTTAGATAATTAAATGGTCAAAGTCTGGAATCACATGCAGTAGTTAAAAAAAAAAAAGTTTCATTTTGCATGTAAATTATAAAACTCATTGGAACTTGCAGAACCATCAATGAAATCGATACAATACTCTGATATTTTCTATTGAAGAACAACTAGCTGTTGATCTCTAACAGTGTGTCATTATTGGGTCTTTCATGAGCATAATAATCCAAAGCAAACCTACAATCAACCTTCTTCCATGGCTGCCTCAGTTCCTGCTGTCTGAAGAAGAAAAAGCATAAAACACAAAATCTGGAGAAATTGTGCAAATGATAACTCTCTCTGGATGCTCCAACCTTGAAAAAAGCTATAGAAGACTCAGTGCTGTCAAATTACCAAAAAAAGCGTTAGTAGACAGTATTAACAGTAAGACTGCATCTCAAGAGATTCTGTGATTATTCCTCATGTAGGGTTATTGTAAACTTACAGCAAGTCTTTACAGTGGGGAGCCATTAACTGTGCAGAGTGCATTATGTTACCTTCAATAAGTGAGTCGCTGTTTATCGCATCCCTAAGTGATGCAGAGTGGTTTCTCCCATCAGGCTGCATGGTTAGTGATCAAGTTATTTCATCCTAAAACCTTGCTGATGTGAATGGACACTTGTTGCCATGTGTCTGAGTGAAGAGGCCCGGTCCTGGTCGACTTAGCCGTGTGACACGCGATAGGGTCCAAATCCAAAGTGGAATGGCTGCAGGCTTCAACCTGCGCTTAAGAGGGTCACTGCTGAACAAAGAGGGTTCAGTCACTGGCTGAGAGGCTGCACACACCGAAAGAAACGGGGGGCCAACGCAGACATGTGGGACAAGGAGCAAGCGAGAATGTCGGAGTTTTTATTCAGGAACAATTTCAAGGGAGAGAAATGAGTATCTCTCTTGTTGTGAGCGCAAAGCTGCAGGCTTTTAACTCTTTCACTTACATTCAGGTCAGTCAAACTGAAGGCTCTGGTAAAGAAAGTGAAGATTTAGTGAAATGATCAATCAGTTCCTTATTGCAAATCAGTAATCTTCTTCTTGGTAAAAGAAGAAGATTACTTTTTGGTTTCACGGTGAAACCTTCGCTCACAAACTGTGAGCGAAGGTTGTAAAAGGTTGCAAGGTGAGTGATCCGCTGTATCATCACAAGTCTAAGAAGCACACTAACATATATCTGAATACTGATGATAACCTGGATTTGAAGCTTTAAAGTGCTTCTGTGTATATTTGCAAACAAACATCTAGTGTGACTTCCTCCTGCAGCCAGTCTAAACAGAAATGTTGAGACAACTGTTTTACAAGGAGCTCTAAGTTAAAAGGAAACCATGTTTAAAGTGAAACAATACAAGAAATACCGGTTATAATGTCAGTAAGACAGCTGTTCCTGGTAGGGTAGTTAACCAGTAGCAAGCAGAAGTTAAAAAAAAAAGAAAAGAAAAAGCTCTGCAGTGCTTGAGCTGAAGGGGATTAAAACAGGCAACTGTTAAGAGGCCCTGTGGGCCTACAGTGAAGTTTCAGTTGCTGTACTTCCTCTAAAAACATTTTCTTTAAAGGTTTTCATTCAGCAGCTTCGCCTTTACAGACCTTCTGTCATCTTCTGACCTGCCTAGTTGGAAACCGTGATTTCTAATATCTAATTGAAGATTCTTTCAAAGATTTGGACGTATTGATTCTTTTGCTTCTGCTCTCATATCGTTTGTCTATTTCCCACGCCAAATATACTAAGAAAGCTTTGGTATGCAATAAAAGCTTTATTTTCATGCATTTCTTCTATACAGACAGAAACAAAAAGAGGATTATAAGAGTCGAGATTGTAAATAACAATGTCATCACAGATAACTGACAAATGATGTCATCGAACATCATTTGAAATTCTGCATCCCAGTGGGCTACAGTTCCTGTTCATCATGCAGGCACATTGTAAGTGCAGCTTTCCTTTTTTTAATAAGTTACAGTTCATCTTCAGAACAGTGGAGGTTCTGCATGAATATCGAACCTTTTGCTGCCCGACCCATTCCAAAAGAGATCATCATTTCAATTCAGGAGATGAATCAAATGTTATGCATTTCCACAAAAAGCATGTAAACAATTCTCTCTGTTTTCAGCACCAGGCCAGGGGCTCAATTCCCCATTTGATGCACATGCATGAGAACAATAGAAAATCTGACACATAAATTATATATTTTTATCTTGTGATGGTGGACCCTTCTCTTTTGCCTCCCTGGCAACAGCACTTATGACCCATGTGAAAAACTACCAGTAACGTTTCTACTATCTAAACTGGTCGACAGTATAATGACCACTTTTATAACTTTCCGTTTTTTCCTTGCTACTCTCCATTTCCAGGCCATTTAAAATATTTGGCCTGGTCATTTTGCGATTTCTCTTCCTGTTCTGTAGAAAGTACTCCTGGTTCAACGCTTCTGGGTTTTTCTTCCTGTCCTTTCAGCCATAGATCTGCTGGAGGTCTCATCCTGTTAAAGGAGTGTTTTTTCCCCCACTGTCACCACATGCTTGTTCAAGACAGGTTTCTGCAAAGTTAAAAAGGAGTATTTGAGAAAACATAAAAAAAGTTAATTTTACTGTAATTAATGACTCTTTGCATTAGGTCTAATTGAAAACATGCAGTACTTAAAGTTAAAGTTAAACTTGGTTTGTGAAAACTTCTGTCAACTCTTTTTACGAATAATGAATAATAATGCATAGGAATAATGGGACGAATAAGGGGATGTATAATGAATAATGTGCATTATTCTGAGGTCTGATAGTTATGAAATAAAAAGCATGATTCCAACTATTTGGTTAAAAGTAACCAAACTCTTTTTGACTCTCAGAATGTTGTTAAGCATATTTAGTACATGTTAAGACAACAACTTAGGGAACTTCAAGAAGACTTTAGAGGATCATTCATACTTTTCTGAGTGAACCAACACCTGCTGCCCCTCATGCAGGGTCTGGATTATCCTGCAAATGACATTCCTTCAGGTTTCCAGCATTTCTCGTCAGACCTGATTGACATTAAGTATTTCACTTTGTTACTGATATCAGTTTTCTCATATATTCTGTCTGTGTGAATGTCACACAATGATCACAATAAACTCTCAATCCCTCAGCAACAACTGGGAGTTCCCAGACCTCGCAACAATATCTGAGCTAAGCGCTCCACGCAGACCGGAGCTTTTCTGCAAATTGTGGCTTTCTCACCTTTTATCAGAACCCCTCCTTAAGCCAAACTTCTTATGCTGCATGCCACATTTTTGGCAGGAAGGCTGCTCTTGTCAGGGAATATTTCACCTCTTGAGCCAAACCTGTAAAACACAAAGACTGTCTCTGCTTCCCCCCCTCCGCAGCCTGGCACACATCATTCAATGTCAGCCCATTTCCCACGCCAAATATACTAAGAAAGCTTAAAAAAACAGAGGGAAGAAAAGAAGAAAGTCCTGTCAAGTTTTCCACTTGGTTTTGTTCTCTTTTTCTGCTTCTGTTTTTTCACCTCAGTATCTATTTGTCCCTCTGTTCTTTTCTCCTGCTCCCTCCCTCCTCCATCTCCTCCTCTGCAAGTCTAACATGTCATTCTTCATCCTTTGTACCTACAGGCCCTTTTCCCTATTGAACTCTCCACCCTTTCCACTCCTTTGGCTCTCCTTTTCCCTCTCAGGGGCCTAATTATCAGCCGGCATTAAATAAAAACATTTATATTTCTCAGAGAAAAAAAGGCCACTCTCTATGCCTTTTCCTGGACAATGAGAGGCTTGTGATTCTCCCGTCCCTCCTGCTCCCACTTTCTGTCTCCCCTCTCTTTGCTGAGTGGCCATTCACTGGGGGTCTCTGTCTGCCTTTGTGATTGGCTCGCTCTAGGACTCCTAGGGGGCAGTAATTGTGTCTCATTAAGTCTTACAGTAGTTGTGAGGGGGGAGTGCTGTGGAGTGGGGAGTTTGCAGCACAAGGCAGCGCAATTAGAAATCCCAGAGAGCTTGAATGGGTGCCCTAATCAGACCACAATAGCTGAGGCTCCCTGCCTATTAGGGCCAAAAAGGAAGTGTTGCCATTGTCCAAACACACACATGCACACGCACACGCCTGCACACACACACGAGAAACAGGAATGCATGCTGCACAGTGGGGATGGATGTAGCTGTGTAGTGGCGTCATCCCGCAGGCCAATTTGGAAAGATTGAGGGACTTATGAGAGCTTTTCACTGCCTCAGTCATGGCACCTACACACACACATGCATGCACACACACCCAACACACGCACGCACACACACAGGTGCAGGCACGCTTTTCCATCGACTAAAAGGGACCTCATTATGGATGTTCAGGAGTTTGCTTTCTGTTTGCTCATTTGTCACCCTGTGATCCGCTCGCTGCACGCCGGAGATTTTTGGAGGGGTTTTTTTTTTGTGCGAGAAAAACAGTTTTCAGTGAGAAACACATTTCAGAGTCTCTTCATCGCAGCACCATGGGGTAATATAATCAGTCTGCCGTGTCTGCGTTGGATACATAAATAACCCATGGAGCTCATCTCAGTGGAAGCTCTGCAAGTTTCAGTGTCTGTGAAATTTGAAAAAAGAAAAAGAAAATCCAGATAATATTCCACCACCATCTGTCTGTGAAAGGGAAATGCAGTGGAAAGTGTAAACTTTGCAAAGCCTTCGCTTCCCTTTTTATCTCATAATAGGAGCAGAAAGTGGGTCTCTTCTCCGTTTATCTGTGCAGCATTCCCAGGAGAAACAGTGGCTACCCCTCCTTATCTTTGTTACTGCCGAGTGCTGCAGTGGATTATGAAGTGGATTATGCAAATGTCTCACAATATATTCATATTAACAAAGGTTGAGGTTCATGTGCCCGTGCCCAGAATTTATGAACACATAAAAAAAGAATGGGAGTCTTTATCTTTTAATGGAAATAAACTCAGTTTAAATTACTGTGCAATATTTGTTTAATCAGCCAAATTAAGTGATATTTAATTTAACACATTGTTTCAATGTTTTCTAGTTCTTTGAAAACAATTGAATTATTTAACTGCTTGTTGTTATAATGATTGTGCCACAGGGATTGGGTTCTCACAATTAATTTGGCTTCTTCTTTTCAGTACTTCAGTCTAACTTGTCCTGACCCAGTTGCTAAAAAATTACCAACCTTTGTTCAAGCTACTCATTTAATCTAAAATCTTAGAAACATTTCTCAGTAAGCAGATGTTGAATGGAAGGAAAGAAAATGATATTTATGACTTTTTCCCTCAGTGATATTCTCCACCATTTTGAAAATGTCTAAAATGCCAATTTAGAAAATGTCTTGTAGAATTGTTGAAGTTTTTACAGAAGCAGATGGCAGTTTTATTGTGATGAACTGTTAATTCAGTTCTTGTTCATGTTGCCCTCAATATTTATTATCTTTGTTTTTTCAGTAACAGTACAATCTAGGAACTAGATGCAACAAACACATGAGGGCCGCATGGCAAAAGCACAAAATCTCACCAAATATTTTTGTCTTGTTTCTAGTGCAAATATGTCAGCACACTTGAAATAAGACAAAACTAACTTACAAGCAACTTTTCAGGAAGATACAAGAGCTTGTCTTAAGCCAACAAGTCCTTAACTTTATTAAATTATTTCACTTATAGAAAGACTTTTTTCTTGTTATAAGAGACAATCTGATAATGAAACAAGTACTTTCTCAGCAAAGTTAAGGAATTATTACTTTTGTGTTTTTGCAGTGCAGATGATGTCACTAGGCGGCTTCTCTGGGCTGAGCTCTCAATGCTAACTCAGACAGAACCTGCACCTGAACCAGAACCAGAACCAGAACTCAATGAGAATCAAAGACAAGCCCGCCTCCTTCTTTATATTTTTCAGTGAAGGTAATTGTTTTTATTGACGATGCTTTTTGGTGCTTTACTGCTGTCTGGAGCACAGAACGTCCAGGAGGGTTAAGTTTTGTTTTGGTTGCGGTTTGGGTCCTGGGTTAAAAAAAGAGGCCGACCTGGATTGCAGTACCAGCAGCCTCCAAACCTCAGAGTGACCTCGTCTTCCTCCTCCTCTGACAGAGCAGCTATCAGAGCCAAAGACGACAATCCCTCCAGCTGAGAGCGAACTAACGGCACCAGGAACATTAACACGCAGCCATCTGACCCGAACACGGCCCTCTCTTGTCCTGTTCTGCGACTGCTGCTGCTCTAGGTAGAAAGTGACGGACATGAAGCTCCTCTGTTTGCATTTTACTTTTATTTCTCTTCTAACTCTTTCCAAGATCAGATATTTCTGACTCCAAACGGTCACAAAAGTCAAACTGACAGAACTTTTGATAAAGTTAGACCTGGAATCATTTCTTGCTTTTGATAGTTTGATCATGTTAGGTTTTATTTCCACACAATACTTAATCTTTTTACTGAAACTGATGTTTAATGTATTACATATCTAAAAAAACTGATGCTCTCACTTCCCTTTGTACAATATGGCCAATAATCCAGTTCAATGGAATTTTAGGTCTTCATATAAAACAATCTACTAAAAATGTAGGGATTATATTTGATGATGAAAGAATTAAGGAACAAGTAAAATCTAACCATTTCTTACACCCTTGTCCCTAGTGGGGTCAGGAGAGTCCAGTTAACGTTCCAGGTGAGAGGCGGGGTCACCTGGACAGGTCGCCAGTCTGTCGCAGGGCAACACAGAGACAGACAGGACACACAACCATTCACACACACACTCACACCTAGAGAGACCAATTAACCTGACAATCATGTTTTTGGACTGTGGGAGGAAGCCGGAGAACCTGGAGAGAACCCACCATGCACAGGGAGAACATGCAAACTCCATGCAGAAAGACCCCGTACCGGGAATCGAACCCAGGACCTTCTTGCTGCAACAGCTCTACCAACTGCGCCACTGTGCAGCCTGTAAAAAAAATCTAACCCGCTGAACTTAAATTTGCAGAGTTATTCAATGATATAACTTGATCAATTTTACATGTATGGAAAAAGGAAAATTCTCCCAAAAGAGGAACATTTTGCCAAAAAGAATATTTTATATTCAATAGGAATCAGAGCTCTGATGAGGCTTGTTTGTCATTTGAAAATAACTTTTAATTAAATATCGAACATACTTTTCATCAAGCTCACATTTCTGTATTAAAAATTTACATTTTTACTTTATTATGACAGAATATTCCAATCTCAATGTTTTGTTTTCAATAGCTGTAGCAGAATCATCCTAACTAACAGAAATCTAATCGTTGTTTTATCTCCCAGTGTCTCATCTAGACGTTTGGAAAGTAGGATAAAAACTACAAGATGGCTGTAAAAGTCTTTTACTTCTTTAATTGTTTCTAGTGATTATGGTAATTCATTTTTCAAATATCAAAATCATAAATATAAAAACACACAACACATGAGCACCCGGCCAGGAGAAATGGATAAAAGGCCTGCTGTGTCCTCCAACAGGAAATTCACACAACAACTTTAACGTCCATTTCAAATTGAGCTTAAGCAAATCAGATTCAGTGCCTAGAAGCATCAACCGTCACGTAAGGCTCACATTCCTGGTTTCACCGGCCAGACTTCTGATGCAACTCTTAATAAAACTGAGTGTGGCCTCAGTTTAATTACCTACTGTAAGCATGTCAGTCAGCAGGAATGATGCAACAAGAACAACAGTCAGTAGGAAGGTACATGTGTAGTAAAGTTGAGACTCATCTTGCCCTCTGCTGAAATTTGCTGTTGGTTAATATAAAAAAACATTGTTTTTAAAATGCAAAAGGCAGCACTATTTTCTAATCTTTTAGTTAAAGAAGTTTTAGACAGCCAATGGTCTTCAATGCTTGTGAGCCAGATTGCTTCCCTAACAGCTCCTATAAACTTTATAAGTAGTGGTTACAAGTTTAAACCTGTAAAGTGGTTGGGGAAGTCTGGGTGTGAAAAGTCAAGAGGAAAAGTCTACTTTTAGAGGTGCTGTGTCATTTACTAAAGATTTCTACAGTCAGACAAAACCCATGGAAAAACACTGGCAATACACAGCAGCAGCAGCTAAAGACTAAAACTAAATATTGTTACTTCTTCTCTAAGCAAAAGGAAAACATCCGTTCATTTTATAGTGGTTTTGTTCACATACAGATGGAAAAATATAAAGTCAGTGAAATTAGAAGATTAGACAAATTATTTGAGATGTATAACTAAATTCTTGAACTTCTGTCAAAATCCACATCTGTTTGTGTTTTGTTCTAATTTGTGTTTAAATTCAGATCATTTTAGTGTTAATGTCTTTAGAGCAGGGGTGTCAAACTCCAGTCCTCGAGGGCCGCAGTCCTGCAACTTTGAGATGTGCCTCTGCTGCATCACACCTGAATAGAATAATTAGGTCATTAGCAAGGTTGTGGAGAACTGATCTGCACAAGGAGGAGGTGATTATTTCATTGCAGCGTTTTGTACCTGTGGCACATCTAAAAACTGCAGGACTGTGGCCCTGGAGGCCTGGAGTTTGAGACCCCTGGTTTAGAGCTTATCCACATTAACTTTTTTGTTTTTTAAGTTCTCTCTTTTGTCCTGTTCTGTGTGTTTTGGTTTGCACCATGTGTTGGTATCAGTCCTCAGCCTTTGGTAGGTTAATGTTGAACATCGAACTCACCTGGTTTCCATGTCACCATCACATTTTCACAGAGGTTCTCTCATTGCTCTTGTTTTGGTGTAAGTTGGTTGGTTTAAGGTTTTTATCATTATATTTATCATTCCACGCTTCATTTAGGCCCTCATCAACAAACCACAATCAGGACAACATCAGGCTGTCGCCTACAGAGGGTCTAATGAAAACTAGGAGCTGAAATTTCCCCTTTTCTATACGTTCATACTCAATAGAGAGCAAGAGTTTTAATTGTGGGTTTAATCGTATAATTTTAGTGCAGCAAATACTGGATGCTTTCTTTCCCCTGACATTTTTCCACCTCCATATTTACATGAATAATTTATTCTACCTACTTGCTTTAAAGTTCTGCATCTGCATAATCTCTTGATATCCAGTTGAAAACTCTGAAATAGCATTCCCGCTCAGGACGTGATAAATTTCAGTTTATAAATAAAAATGATTGGTGAAAGAGTCGAAGCCAAGCAGGACAGACATGGAAAAACCCCCAAAATCAATGTTTGACTTCTTAGTGCAGAAAGAGATAATGGGAGAGGATGTGAATAAATAGTGTAGTAAGTAAAGGAGTGTTATCAGCAGACTTGATGGAAACTATTTGATGAGAGAATGTTTACATCAGCCTTTGGAGACTTGAGGTTTGACTTGGACATTGTGAAATCTGACCGGGGACTTGGAGCAGGAAAAAAATGACTTGTGAACATCTCTGCTGAATGCAAGAAAACAACCAAAACATTGCTTTAAAATAAGGAAATGAAATTAAAACCCTCTTAAATCTGCACTGTCAGCTGCATTTTCATTAATGTTGGAATGGCGCAAATTGAAATTCTGAAAATATTTTGCTCAATGGAAATATAGAAAGTTCAACAAAAAAAAGTAATTTCTTTGATATGATATGTTTTAGTGCTGGGATGATGTGGTTTTTCCAGCATTATTAAAATGGATGTATTTTACAAGCTGCAAAGGAAACTTTCTTCAAATCACGAGTCACATGATCAACTGGTGAAAGTGATAGGAAATAGCAGGAGGATGATGGTGTGTTTTTCTTTATTTCAGACAAAGAGACCACATCTCTCACAGCATCACACATAAAAATTTGTATCATTTGAATATGTTGGATCCATAACTCTTCTGTTAAATCACAGACAAGGATTTGCGCACATTTGTAACAGAAACGTAGTTTTTCTTTCTTACAATTATGAGCAACAGGTGACTCAGAAACAGATTGCCAGATTCTGGAGACATCAGTCCAACATTTAGCTGACCTTCCTAATGATACTTTACGCGCTCCATGGCCACTCAGCATCGGTTTCTCAGTCTCACCGTCAGAATCGAACTCTCCACTTCATTTTCCAGCCCACAATTTTTGTGATCTCATGGAAAATTTTGTAGCACCTCTGTTTGTCTCCATGCGTTTAAATTCAGAGTCTGACCAGTGGAACCAGTGTTGCTGGTCGATCTGTGTATTGGAGAGAGCATAATGAGTTTTATCCCCAACAAAAGGGAAAGGTAGACTTCGGGTGGTAGCAGCAGGAACGAGCACAGTGCTAATTGGTGTTGTCAGCATTTTAAACACAATTAATCACAGTTCCTTCTTCCCCCCCTCTTTTCTCCAGCCTAATTGTAGGTGATAATTATTCTTTGGACCTAATTTAAACAAATAATTAACAGTTGTATGTTGACATATAGGCCGACTAGATTCTCAACAAAATCCTGCCCCATTGTGCTGCTAATGGGGCCCAATGTAAGCAGATACTCTGAGATGATTTTCTCCCTCCAAGCATCGCCTGCATGAATACAATCTTAATCTCCAGAACAAACAGCCACAACTTTAGGATGTGTTGCTCATAGAGAGCAGATTGAGATTTTAATTGTTAGCGAGGTTAAGATAGACGACTCATTTGTTTATTAAGGCATTTACAATCAGTCATTTACTAAGCTTTTAATAGAAGTAGAAAGATATTAAAGGAAATTAAGAAAATCCTAATCTTTTAGCAATGTTACTTCATAATAATGCAAGTTAAATTTTACAGAAAATACTAAAAAATAGTTTTGTTTTGTTAATCTTACATTTTTTTAAATTAAGTTACATTGCAAAATTAAGTTATTGATTATTGTAATGGCTTCTTCACAGGTCTGTCCAACAAATCAATCAAACAGCTGCAGCTGATCCAGAATGCTGCTGCTCGCGTTCTGACTAAAACCAGGAAGATAGAGCACATAACACCAGTTTTAAAGTCCCTCCACTGGCTCCCTGTAGCTCAAAGAATAGACTTTAAAATACTGTTGTTAGTTTATAAATCACTGAATGGTTTAGCACCACAACACATTAAAGATCTGCTGCTGTTGTATCAACCTTCCAGAACCTCTCAGGTTCTGGTTCTGGTTCTGCTCTGCATCCCCAGAACCAGAACCAAATGAGGAGAAGCAGCATTTAGCATCTATGCACCACAAATCTGGAACAAACTTCCAGAAAACTGTAAAACAGCTGAAACACTGACTTCCTTTAAATCTCAACTAAAAACCCACTTGTTTAGAGTTTTATTTGAAACGTAATCAATTGCAAATTTATTGACGGAATCTGACTTGATGTTATGTTTTTATTGTTGATTCTATGTTGCATTGTTTTTTTATGTTTGATTGGATGTAAAGCACTTTGAAATGCCTTGCTGCTGAAATGTGCTATACAAATAAAATTTGATTGATTGATTGATTGATTGCTACAGTTACATTCAATTAAAATATGTGCTGGAAACTTTGTTGATATGCAGCTAATGCAGAAAAAACACAATTTAATGTTTCCATTAAATGAGAAACAGAAATAAAATCCCGTAATGTAAATAAGTTTTTTCACAGTAAATGACGTGTGTTCCCATCATCCTCTCACCCCTTCCTGTCGTCTTCTGTCATCTTTTCCTCCAGTAGAAACATCCAGTTGTTGATCACATGACTTGTGTGATGTGAAAAAAGGGATCCCATTGCAGTTTTGTGAAATACACTCATTTCAATGGAGTGTAAAAACCTCCTCATCCCAGTCCAAACATGTTATATTAAAAAAGGGACTATTTTTTAAAAATGATTTAATATTTTTCCATTGAATGATTTTATTTTCTCAATTCCAATTTGACAGGTCAACGGAAACGCAGCTCGTGTCTGTGTATTTAGATTGTCTCCATGTTTTGCTCTGGGTGTATTCTAATTTATCACATTTATTCAGTTTAACTTCAGTTTCCCTCACAGCTGCACCCAGTTCCTAATCAACCACCTGCTCTCTGTTCAGTAATCGACTCCTCAGACTCATCCTGTAAGCCATCAGGTTGTTCGCCTGAAGGTATTTTGGGCTACATTATTTTGGATTCATCCCTAGACTTTGTGTTTTCTTGTTTTTTTAGGTAACCTACTGACTCTCACCTGCCTGCCTCATCCCTACATTTGGGTCCTACAGTTTATGACGCGCTCATGTTCACTGTTTAGGAGATAGATTTGTAATCTGTAAAGTTTTACATGAACCAAACTAACCTGTATTTTTTTCCCCTTTTTGCCTGATTGACTTTCCCCAAAGCTTCAAGAATAGCGGTGTGAGTCTTTAGCATTGCAACAATCTGACCACGTTGGAGTTGATTCTAAAGACATGAATTGTTTGTGATGGCTATTTGTAAGGGTTTCTCTCCCTGCCACAGTCAGGGGGCTTAGCAGAGGGGCGGCATGTTCCCAGGCATTGTCTCAGGTCCAGGGCCACCCGTTCCCCCTCGCTGTCCCACTGTCACTCAAACAATGCAATGCTACAACCCCTGCTTGGACCCCCAACCCCCATCCTATTTACTCAGACAGCCCCTCCCAGCCACCCACCACCCACACTCTGGACACAAGGAGTGGTGACATGATGTTTTTTTAGTGGTGAATGTGGCCTATTAGTCAACAGCTGGGCTGGGATCCATTCAGAGGGGAAGTCAAGTCGGGACACGGTGGCTTTGCACAAGCATGTTGGGACAGAGGGCAGAGGACATGAATATCGAACGAGGGAGAAAACCTGCAGATTTATTGGTAAATTTTTGGCTAAAAAATGCAACAATGAATTCGGAACATTCTAGATTCAGTTAATGGATGCTGCAACCTTTTGCAACAAATGTCTTCTCATATATGTTGAGCAGTTTACATTTATTGTCAGTGGTTCAGAATCCGGTGTCAACAAAGTTATTTACATAGAGTGACTAATATTTTTTTAATTGCTTTGCTTTTTATGGTGGGTCACAACTTTGTGTCCAAGACGATGCAGAAGTTGTTTTGTAGAGAAACCTAAGAGAAGTCCAAGCCTTCTTGAAGATTCTCCTTTGTATTTAGCTCTGGACTTTGACTGGTCCATTCTGATACAGGGAAAAGAGTTGACTGAAACCATTTTGTTTGGTCTGGTTCTATTGAAAGAGTTATTGTTCTGCTGAAAGTTGAACCTCTGCCCCAGTTTTACGGATTCCCACAGCATCATCCTGCCACCACCATCTTTCATCTTTCATAGTGGGAATGCCATATTTACTGAGATGTCAGTTTTAATCTGCAACAAATTGCTTTTTTGTGCATTTCCGTTTTAGTCTCACTGAAACCAGACTATCTTCTTCCACATGTTTGTGTCTCTAACGTTGCAGTTTGGAACGGTAAGATGACTAAACAGCTGCCAGGAAGAACCAGTGACAAGTGCTCTGCAATTTCTATTTTTGAGACCACAATCCCAAGATTTTATTGCTGTTTTTCAGGATTTTAATGAGCTTTTTGTTTTTTGGACGAATTTCAACCAGAATTTAACCAGTGGGATGTTACTTCTCATGAGGTTTGAAACCACAGGCAAAAATACTCTCTATGGGAGAATGGCTGCGTGAGCTCCTGTTTCAGTAACCGTAGTGGAAGCAAAATTAGGTTTCAAATCGTTTTAATTTACCGTCTACCTTTATACAGCCAGAAAACTAACTACTGTCAGATTATATTACATTGTTTTAGTTGCAAAATAAACAGCTAACCATCACAGTCATCCCGTGCTGCAGCTGTGGATTTGAATTGATCAATATAAAATCAGTATTCAGAAGCAGAAGGAGCATATAAGGTTACAGGGAGCTTGAACAAGGTACCATAACATGGCCTTGTGGGTCCCTTGGGGGCTCATCTGAGTTTTTAGCTCTGGTCTGAGCCAATCAGAAGTAAGCCCGACTTTCAAGCCTGATCTCTCTGTGCAGGCTGAGGCACGAGCTGGTGCAAATAGCGCCTCTGGCCATGCTGACCGCTAGTCAGGCAGGAGTCAATATGGCTCCAGGCAAAAGCCTCTGGGCTCCTTGTGGTAACCACGGCTACATTTTGCATTACGATGGGAGAAATTAAACAATTGCTCTTTCACAACAACATAACGAGTGGAACAAAATTTAAACCCCGTGATCATTCAGCCGATAGGACAAGTATACGCAGCATGTAACGAGTCATTTATGATTTCAGATTATAATCATTATTCAACAGAAAAAGAGGCTTGAATGAAGTTGATATTAACAGGAACAAAGAGTCTGGCAGAGGCCTGACATGCTGAGACGTGCTATAAAGAAATAATGAGATATTTTGACAAAACTTTAAATGTTTTGGCATTTGATCATTAAATCATGAGCATCTGCTGCATGAGGAGGTCAAAGAGTGATGGGAAAGTCTCTGGGCATCCGAAGTGTCAAAATATTGTCTGGACAGCAAGAAAAACTGAAAATTTCATTTCCCTGACCTGAACTGTGCATCTGTATGCACCTCGCTTCACTCTGTCATCCAAAATAAAACCCAAGTTAGGAAAGAGAACTCATCTGCATGTAAGGCACCTCACTACAAACTGAGTTTCTCTGAGAAGGGCTCAGACGTTTGTTAGTGAACAAAGCAATGAACATGTGAAGGATACAGCAGTGGAGAAGTTTAAAGCAGAAACTGTTAAAAAATAAAGTTCCAAGTTTAAAAAATTCCCAACCTCTTAGAGATAAAACATGTTGGATAATGCTCTGTTGAAATCACAACGTAGGTATGAAAGTTATTCTGGACATGTCAAGCTTTGAATGTGATCTTTACTTTGTAGACTGAACAGAAAAAGTAAGAAATTATGTTTTGTTTTTTTTGCAAAAATGTCTGAGTTGCAAAGAGTCAGAAGACCCTCGTACAAGCAGGTGGATGTGGCAAAGTTTGGCCTTCCTGAATAAACTGAAAACAAATTTTCCTCTATTATAATTAAATAAGGTAAAAATAAAACAAAAGTTACACTGAGTCAGACCTAAAAATGTAACAAAATTGTGACTATAAATCACAAGAAAGCACTGGCTGATGGGGAGAGTCACAGAAGTGTACAAAGGATGAGGGAGTGCAAATTAAGCAAAAGAAAAAAATAAAATAAAAATTGTCTTGGTTTTACTAGAAAATGAACCCAAATGCAGAATATCTCAGTCCTGGAGTTTGAGCAAAGTTTGAGAAAGAAATAAGACTCAAATATGAGAATGGATCAAATGTCAGATTTAACACTGCAGGTTAAAGTAGTTTTTCTGCTGGTAATAATGTTAAAACTAGAAGTTATGCTGACTTATTTCTTCAATTTGCTCCTGGAACCCCTCTGCCCCCAAAATAGATAGAAAATATGTCATTTAATAAATGCTGACAAGTTTGGAGAAATTCCCCCAACTTCTCTTTCATAAAGCTAAAAGGAAATTGTCTTCTTGAAAACAATAAAATAAAGGTTTACTGAAGATGGAGGAGGGAACAAGACCACTAAATGTAAGAAACCACGAACCATTTATTATTAACGGTTTATATTATTATTAGATGAACCATGGGTTAGGGTTAGGGTTAGGGTAGGGTTAGGGTTAGTGACAGTGAGATGAGAAAACTGAAGAAATGCATCTTTTAGATAAAGCAAACAACTAAAATCCCAATTAAAAAGTGAATGAAATGTTAACCTGCCAAAAACAGAAACAATAAAAAACTTGGAGTCAGACAACGTGGCTGCTCCTCTTTCACATCATGATAAAGTTGATGTGGTTGAGAGCTAATGACGATGAATCACACCATGAATCTCTGGCCCAGGCGCTGGAGGCCATGAGGCAGTTCAGAAACCACCCAGGTTTCCTCCCTTCTCTCCTCCAGAAACACTGAACTGAGTAATTCCAACGGCGGAAAAGCATTTTTTATGCAGGTGAAATGGAGAACCAATGCAAGGCTTTGTTTTCTACTTCTATTTCTGCTTCAGAGATTTATCTGGTATCATTAATTACCACAAACATACTTTAATAGCTCTCTATTGTGTTTTTTGAAAGATTCCTCATCTATAGACTTCAATCCATCCATGTCTAATCATAGTTAGACAAACTGTGATCAGTTCTAACACCTTCTGGAACATTTCCTGGTTTTCTGCCTTGTGCTGAAATTCACTTTCAGAAGGAATTCTTCTTCAGCTCTTTTTATCTTAAGCAATAAATCTATCACCAAGTATTAGTAAAATACTTACTATATTTCTTACTGAATTTCGGTTCAAAAGCAGTGATTCCAGGAGGATGCTTCGTCACTTTGGTTACCAACCAGCTTCATATCTGTCAATAAAAATCAGAGTTTTTTGCAGTTGTTCTGGTTCTTGAAAAAACTTTCTTGTTTTAGAAACATGACTGGTTGCTCCATCTTCTTAAATTTTTAACTTATGACTTGACAAACCCTTGATAGAAATTGAAAGAGCACGCAACCTTAACTCATGCAGCTTTTCTATGATGAAACTGACAAGTAACAACAAGCAATGACACAAGAATCAGTAGAAAATTTTACACATATGCTGATGATTCTGTCTCATATATAAATATATATCCATTACTCTTTGGGTTCCTAAATAGTCTTTTCCCTTCTGCTCATGAACCGAGTATATCACATCTACTGTATCTACAAACAGATTTTATTTAGCTCCATCTTTTTCTCTCATTAACTATAACTAGCTTTTCTGTCCCTCTCTTCTTGCTATGTCAATCTTTAAGATGTTTGTTCACAAATGTTCCCTAACAAACCCTTAAAACCTCTACAGATGGATTTATACTGGGATTAAATTACACACAGCTGGACTCTGTTTACTAACTTTGTTATTCTGTTGGTAATTGTTTGTGGCAGATTTTTATACAAGCCGAAGCGGACTGAATATAAATACACTCATGTTTTTTAAATATATAAAAATGATTATCTCCACCTCTCAGTTATGCACTACTTTATGTTATTCAATCATAAAATTCAAGTAATATGCAATATAGTTTGATGAAGCATGCCAACATTGCTGGCCACTTGATTTGCTAAAATGATAAATATCAAACTCCAAATTGGGATTGTTTGCATCGGATTTTAGGCTAAATGAAAACCAATTATGTTGCTCATAAGGGCAACATAATTGCTGTTTTGAGGTT
This sequence comes from Gambusia affinis, assembly GCF_019740435.1. Taxonomy (NCBI): domain Eukaryota; kingdom Metazoa; phylum Chordata; class Actinopteri; order Cyprinodontiformes; family Poeciliidae; genus Gambusia; species Gambusia affinis. Next base: position 25,285,819 of record NC_057879.1, read on the forward strand.
TATATAATTTTAACTTTAATAAAGAACAGAAAAAAGGCAAAAACATGCAAACAAAACAATTAAACATTTCAGGAAAGTAAAATGAATTATGGTAGAATGGCTGATTTGCAAGAAGGGAAACTTGATCTTCTCAGTTCAACTTCCAGGACATTTATTTGTCTGAAATGTAAAGGTTGTTTCTAAAAAACTCATTTAACATTTACATCTCTTTTTTAAAAAATCGCTTTGTGTGGGATGAACCTTCAGGTTACCTCATGAGAAACTCCACATTGCAGATAGACTCTCTGCTGGTGACATGTTTTCCTCCATGAAACTGCATGTGTGTGTTTAGTGGATAAACTTCTGGGTCTGCAGCAGCAGGAATCCCAAGGCCTGCTCTGACCAGTCCTTGTCCTTTTCCCAGAGAAACACCAGTGGGTTCAGTTTACAGGAAACAATCAAAAACAAACAAGGCATTCAGAAGTTTAGACAATGTGGTGGTGGCCGGACTGAGAGTCCAGCGCATTCCTCTCCATTTGAGCTAATATCACGGGAGACTCTGTGCTTAATGTGATTACAGATGGGAAATAGTGGAGAGTCACTGAGTCACTGCAGGGAAGGATTTCAACTATCTGACACATACAGTGGTGCAACAGGTTTTTCCCAGAAATACAATGCTAATGTAGACAGCATTTCCTAAGTGATTACGAAGAAGCTTGGTTAAACATGGAACAATATAAATTATATTTTTTCTAGAAACTAAAGGTTCATTAAAATGAAGCTAAAAAGATCTGAATAATCTAGTCTTGATGTAAAAGTTTAATTTTATGAACTGGGTTCAGAGAATGTTTTGCAAAGGGAAGTAATGTGCTGTAAGTCCAATTATGAAATGTCATTAAATTGAGTTATTTTGAGTGGGTTTGGCTGGAGTTGGTATCTTATCTCAGATTGATCTGATTGGAGAGAGTAAAGGAGAAATTCTCAGTAGGGAGTAAAGCTAACAGCACACAGCAAAAAGCTTAGCTGTTTAAAACGACGTTAGCTTAAAATTCTCCAAGCAACATGACTGGATGCTCCTCCACCTTACAGTATATGGAAAACTACTGACTTTATCCCATGTATTGTGCAACACACAAGGTCCAGATAATCTTGAACCACTCTGATCAATGCATGAGAGAAAGTAATGTTGCAGTGAACAGTTTCTTGCTTACTTTGTGTTTCTTTAGCTTCTAACTGTTTAGAGCACACTGAATTGCCTTGTTGCTGAAAATGTGGTATAAAAATAAAATAACCTTGTAAAATTAAATTGGACAAATTAGTCAGAGTCAGAAATCAAACCTGCATCATAAAATTTAATTAGTGTTGTGCACGCACACGTTGAAACGAGTGAGGTTAAAACGTTCTACGAACCTTTATGCTTTTTGACTTCTGCCAACACACGAGATTCAGTTTGAAATGAATCGGCCATTTAATCCCAAACACTTTGAAGGCTGAAGAACAGCAAACTGCCGTCTAAGAACAGGATTTTATGTATATGCGGAGAAGGAAATCTTGGTTTCAACTTATTAGTTCAATTTACAGGGTTCTAAAGACGACTTTTTAAATGTCTTTGATTTGTTAAACCTCATCTTAACGGAGCCCAGGTGGTTCTAAGAAACACATCAGATCTGGGTGGGTCTTCCCGGGTTTTAGTTGGAATATGTTTATTATATGCAATGACTAAATAAATATTACGTTTATAAATTTTGCTTTAGAAAATGATCAAACATACTATTCAATAACAGTGACCAGGATCGATCACCAGGATGGATTTATCAATCCATCAGTTGATATTGCTTTCTTGGAGGGAACAAGTTCAGGACAGAAACCCAGAAAGACTTTCCTTCACATTTTGGTCCATTTCAAGGCTTACTCAGGTCAAAGTCTTATATGGTTTATATGTTTAAAATGATGAAACAATACTTTGGAAACCTAATGCATAATTCTCAGAGATGAATTTTAAAAATACTGTTGTATGCTTGTACATTTCCAAAGCAATGTGAGGATGTCCAACAAGAAAAACAAGCCATCTGTTAAATAAGAATTCAGTGCGGTCTTCATGCTGCTATCCAGCCTGTAAAGCTGAATCATTTAATAAAAATGTCAGTCTTGCAGTAACATGTAACATTTCATCACTGGAAGACATTTGAGCCGAGCCCAATATTACATTAGTCAACAGCTGTTTCCATTATCTTTGGAAAATTCCTTGATTAAGTCAAATATTTTACCAAAAAAAGGTAGAAGGAGTGTTGAAAATGTTGGAAGAAATAACTTTCTTCCAACAAAGGGAAAAAAGTAATTTAATAGATGTTAAAATATAACCTAAAGTTAACTTAAATTGGACACAAGTAAAGTTAATTTGTACTCTGGGTCTCTGAAAATGCATCGAACATAGAAACAATGATTTAAAAAGCTGTTACATCAAAAAGACAAAAAGGCATAAAACATGCAACATAATCATTTAAAAGAATAAAGTTGAGACACCATAAGAAGGTTAAAGCCATTTTTGGCCACAACAAATCCTAAGTAACCAGTGGTAGCACATTTACATTGAATTAAAAAGGCCTTTGTGGTTTCCAGGATCTCCATGAGCAATGCCAGAGGTCTCCTAAAATTATATCAGTACCTCAGGAACTTTCATTGAAGCTATTTTCTTTTTTTTCATCTTCTGTATTTTTACAAAACATGATGAAAGCTTCTCTTTATCTTCTTAGAAGGTCAAAAAGACAATTTTGCAGTTGAATTGCAGCCTGAAAAGGCAACATCTTCATTTAGTCATCATCAAACTTCTGTGCGCAATCTGGAGGTGTGCATTTGTTGGGAAAAGGAGATTACCAAGTTACATGGAGTGCTGCCAAACACAATGATGGAGTGGTTGGGTTTGTGTGTATCCCTCCAGATTCTCTGATGACAGAGCCATAAAAGAGAACATAAACCACCAGGATGAGCAGCAACTGTTCTCTCCCCCCACAGCTCAGATTTGCTGACAGTACCATAACGAACCACCACAATCATGTTGAAAAACTTTGTACATGCTCAAGAGTCAGGCAGCTCTTCTTCAGGTGTAACGGCTGGCGCACTGGGTTCTTTAAGAGGACTTCTCCAAGACCGTGCAGAGAGCATCCTGGATTTCTTTTACTGTTTCAGTCTGTGGAGGACTCGTCAGATTAGATTAAAAAATGTACTGATAAATCTTTATCAATTGTATCCAGAGTAGTTACTTTTAAACCAAAGGGTGTCGAATGTCTAAAATGTCTAAAATTACAAAAACTTTTTATTCTTTCAGACAGGAAAAATACTTTTATTCTCTTTTAGAAATGGCATTTATCATTGGAGAAGAAAATTAACATTATCTGTTCCTGCTTGTCAGTCTGGATTCCTGCCTGGTTGTATCTGTTAACCGTCTGTCAGTGTGTAACACATCGACTCTAATTAATATAAATAACATGTTTGGGAGCCAGGAGTTGAAACCTTACAAGCCTTCTCAATAGAAACCTGTCGGATGGGGAAATGTTTTACATTATGTCTGAGGTGGTTAGCTGACACTGATCCTGAGTGATGAGCAGTGAGAGAACGTGGAAATAACAAAGACCTGCAACAAAATACCAAGTACCCTGCATAAAATATGTTGCAGAAATATTAATGAATTTCTCCAAAATATTGTACAGGGTGAAAAAATATAAGATGATGTATTAATAAGCTGCAGGTTGTTTAGGGACATGGTGAAATATGCAAGTAGGTAGAATTGATACTATTATGATGGTGTCTTTATACAACACAAAACTGCAACTCAATGAGTTAATAATTGATAAAATGTAATTGTATTAGACTATAGAGAGAAAATGCAGAAATGCATCGCCTGTATATTCCTACAGATCCATGCACCATGTTTATGAAGAGAAAATATTGAAAGTTGCAGAATTAATTTCAGGAATATGTGTGCGCCTCTGCCTGCAGCGGAGCTTAGTTAAAGCCCCAGGTGAGGAGAACTGTCGGGGCAAGTTAACATCTCAGAGTGCTGCTGTCAGCCAGCTGTCTGCTGCTGTGCTGCTGCCAAAAATATGACGCGCCAACCCTGGCATCTGGATACCTGGCAAGGGATTCGGAGCCAAAGCACCTCAACTACAACCTTTCATACGACACTGAATATACAAGAAGTGCAGACCTGTGATCTGGGTTTGGTGGCTAACAGAATCAGAACGGTTCTGTTAAAGTTTCAGCTTCATTACTTATAAATCAGATTTTGGAGACATTCTGTTTGTTGAACTCTTTGACATCAGCCCCCAGCTGGGTAATGTGAAAATAGGTTTTGTGCTTTAGGGCAGCGTTAATGTTTTTGATAGATTCTTTTTTTGTGTGTTCAAATGTGAGTGAAAACATTTTTAATTTGAAATTTACATGCTTTTGTTTTTTTTAATTATCAGGTAAATTATAGGAGAAAGTAAGAATTTGATGTAATATTTACATCATAATTAATTTGTTGATGTTCATCAACCCACCTCCAGCCTCTGGTGGAAATGTTCTTTGTTCTGGTCAGCAGGGACTTGGTGATGAAATCGTAATGTTCATACTCTGCAAAAGAAGAAATTAAAAGAACTGATGCCAGAAAAAGATCTAATAAAAATCCAATAACTATTCTGGTTAAAAATTTACTAAATAACATAAAAAAACCCTCTTGGAATACAAAATATAAATACATCTTAATTATTCCTGTTAAGATGCTACAAAACAACGACGTCATATGCAGAAAACCTAAACTTTTTAATGTAAATGCAGATATTTACTATCTTGTTTTGAAATTTCCACATGCTTCCAAAATCACATTGATTTATGTGAGCATTGACATTTCAAAAGATTAATTTATAAATAAAAATAATTGTTGCAATTATTTGTCACACAGACCTGTTTAAAGAATGTTTTCCCATCCTCTCATACACACTTCTTTTAAAAGTTAGACTTCATTAAATCAAGTTTTAAATCATTTTAAGTGCTAGTAGCACTTATCTGTTTGCAGCGCTGAACGTAGTTCAGTGACACCACGTTCAGTGTCACTGAACGTGGTGTCACTGAACACTGCATTCTCTGAACATGCTGGATGTTCCATCAGTTCAAGGTTTTCAGCAGCTGAAAGTTTCGGAGTGTTGGACAGTTTACTCTGGATACCTGCTCCAACTCTGTTTACCGAGGAGGAAGGACAACGACAGATCTAGCAGCCACAGTTCTGACCCTCTTTAGCTGTGATGTTTCTCTGTGGGTCATCTGGTCGGTTAAAGCAGAACTCAATTGATTTGTGGATCTCATAAACTTATAAAAAAATCATTTGGACTTTTCTCAGACTGTAACACATTTCTTGAATTAATTTCCATAGGGAAATGTGCAATGCTAGGCTTATTTGTAACAACAGCAACCATTTAATTTATAATTTTGAGAATTAAAAATGTCCCCAAAGTTTGTTCGTTTTCCCATCGTCACTGTATATCTCACCTATGCTTGTATGACACAGGGAAACACTGATTCTTTAACCCATTTTTCTTTGCAGCTTATTCATAAAAATCTAAAATCAGCCTAAGAGGGGAGGCCCAGACTTCCCTCTCTCCAGCCACTTCTTCCAGCTCCTCTGGAGGAATCCCAAGGCGTTCCCAGGCCAGCCGAGAGTCATAGTCCCTCCAGTGTGTGCTGGGTCTTCCCTGGGGCCTCCTCCCGGTGGGACGTGCCCGGAACGCCTCACCAGGGAGGCGTCCAGGAGGCATCCTGACCAGATGCCCGAGCCACCTCAACTAGCCCCTCTCGATGTGGAGGAGCAGCGGCTCTACTCTGAGTCCCTCCCGGATGACCGAACTTCTCACCCTATCTGTAGGGCAGAGCCCAGGCACCCTACGGAGAAAACTAATCTCGGCCGCTTGTATCCGTGATCTCGTTCTTTCGGTCATGACCCAAAGCTCAGAGCAGTTGGGTGAACTTCCAGAACCCTCCAGAACTTCCTGCTGATGGTGTAGAGCTGGTCCAGTTTTCCACAACCAGGACAAAAACCACACTGCTTCTCCTGAATCCATGGTTTGACTATCCGACGGACCCTCCTCTTCAGGACCTCTGAATAGACCTTGTCAGGGAGGTTTCAGAGTGTGACCCCCCGGTTATTGGAGCACACCCTCCAGTCCCCCATTTGAACATGGGGACCACCCCAGTCTGCCAGTCCAGGGGACTGACTCATAAAAAGTCAATCCCCTGGACTGGCAGACTCATAAAAATCACACAGTTAAAACTTCAGAACAATAAAGATTAAAAAAAGAGACTGTTGTTATATTTTTATCCAAATGTTTTACAGATAATTACTATTTACCTAGATTGAGAAAGCAAGTACTGAAAAACTTCCCCCCTTAATATGGTTCTCCTTCAAACCACACTTTAAAAAGTGGGCCAAGTTGCCTAAACAATGTCTTGCAGTAAAGGGCAAAGGAAGGAAGCAGCAGAGAGGAAGAGACTGGTGCTGCCGTAGTTATGCTGATGCAGAAATGTTTTCAGATTCCATATTAATCCATAAATTATATGGATAACAGACAGTCTGTGTGCTTTACAATATCAGATTTCACTAGTGCTGAAACCCGCATTTCTAAATCATAGCATCTTCACTTGCAAAATATGTTTAAGAATAATAATTAAAAAATTTATTTCACTTTTTCACAGTTGAGAAAATGTTAGTATAGAAAGCAAAAGGAGGTTTGTAGACTTTGTTTAAATTGAGAGAGAAATAGGGGTGTCACCGATGGAAAAGTGTAAAAACAAGAAAATAAAGAAAAACACTGACTTTATGAAAAAGTGGAAATAATATGGTGAAAGAAGAAAAGCAGTGCAGGAGGAAAGTGTCAGAAGGGAGTGGACAGAAATGGACTGCTGGGAGGTTCACACCAAAGGTCAGCAGCAGCCAATCAGGGCTTTGCTTCCAGCATCGCTCCACGGGCCTGATGGGAAATCCCACTGAGGAGCCGCTGACCTCAGATAAAGAGGCCTGGGAGTAATATGAGATCGAAGGAATAAGAAAGAGAAGGAAAAGGAAACAGGTGAGGGATAAAGAAAAAAGAGAAAAATAGAAAAGACTTTACAAATAAAAGGTGATAATTTCAGTTTCAGTTGACAGGAGCCAAGGCTGTAGCTTAGAAATGGAAGAGAAACAAATGTTAGGAGTAGAAAGCAGCCTTTTGGTAAAAAACATTTGACTCAGTAGGAGAAACTGTAAACTTATCGGATCCAGACTGACTGCTTCATGTAATGACCTCACTGCACAGATTATATTGCTGAGTGCAGAAAAATTTTCTTTCCCCAGGTCAGAGTGACATTAAACAACAATCACAAGTCAAAATTTGAACTTGAACGTAACTCAGCATGAACACAACTTGTTTTTCAGCCAGTGGAAACCTTTCGCCAGGTGTTTTTGTAAAGTCATGGATAAAAGCTTTTGCAACGACATTAATGTTTATGTTTTCTTGGAAAAACATTTCAATTTATTACATGAGTTTAAATTTCTAGAGTTAATCCTTCTCCATATATTCAAGTTTGGTGTTTTCTGGAAGAAAACTGAAATTAAAAGGACTGAATGTATTTTTGTCGGTACCAAAACGTTTGTCCTGACTGAAAACATAAAGAAACAATTGAAAAATAATTGAAATATCAAGTCAGATGTGTTTAATCAAACCTAAAAACAATTTAAAACAGAAATCAGTTAATGAACAAGAAACTATGGTTTTGGTTACTTGAACAAAACAAAAAACATATGAAAACTCAGGCTGAGGTGTTTTCTCATGGTTCCTGCACTCAAAATGGTAGCAGAGATTTATTTATTTACAGAAAAGGTGCAATCATGTCTAAAACCTCACTTAAAAACATTCTAATAGAAAATAAATTTAAAGCGAAAGAAACATTTTGCACTTTTACACCAAAGGATTGAATCTATGATTTTCAACCCAAACAGTACAAACTACACTGAAGATCCAGTTGTCATATCTCCACTGTTATCTAAGTATTTGGACTCTTACTTTTTGCATATAATGCTTCTTTTAGAGCCTCCTACATTAGTTTGGAGTAAATTTAATTTCCTTTTTCCGCCACTGTTCCATTCTTCAGTGGACAAACTGACTGGGAGAAACTGCAGCTTTTGTTTCAACTTGTTTTGTTCTCTCAGGCCACTATGTCAGAAAATTATACATTGGTGCAAAAAATACCAAATACAAATTTACTTAACTTTTTCATTCCTGCTATGAATAGCAAGTCAAGAAAACACAATATGTACAACTGTGATATGTTTTGTTCTTTGAAACACGACACATTGTGCAAGCATTTATTTTACAATGATGAGAAAAAACAGCTTTAGAAAATGTATGCAAAACGTTTGAGTTGCAGGTACTTAAGGACTTTCAGTTCTCAGTAGTTTGAGACTCCCATGCAGCCTCCAGTATCTACATGATGTAATAAACATGGATGGACAAAGATTTTCTATGAGTGTGTCATCTGTGTACTGATTTTAAATACAATGAGCAGTCATGGGAGTCATGGACTCAAAAGCCAAAATTTGTGTATTTTTCAATGATCAATGTAAGGAAATGACATTGATGTTTGTGCTGCTGTATTTGACAGTCTGAAAGGTGGAGCACATTCCCACATTTAAACCACAATCTGAACACTCACAACTTTCTCTTATCGTCCCAGCAACCAGCACAGCTCACCCACGCTGCAGTTTTAGAAGAGGTGGGACTTTCTCCAGATGGGACAACTAATCCATCCCAATTTCTATGTACACAGGGCCTTAGTCTGATGTTTACTGCAGAATGAGGATTCTGTGATGCAGCAGCAGGTGTGTGCAGGTCCCGTGGAATGGATATGCTGCGACTGCAGCAACCACACTGCACAGGTCCCAGGACTCACAACGGTGAATCACAGCCTCTCCATGGAAAATATGGATCCTCAAAGCAGCTGGGTAGCTGTTAAACACTGTGACAAACGGGCAACCCCACTGTGATCCAATGCATATCTTAAATAAAGTGTTAGCTTAAGGTTGCTAAGATTTAAAATTATTGGTGCACACAGTACTAAACTTAAATGAATTTCAGGAATATTAGTAGCAACAGTAATATATCAAAAGTGACAGATTAGTAGAGATAATCTGATAAACAGCTACGTAATGTTTTTTTCATATTTGGAAAAAACATATAAAAAATAAGTCGGTAAAATTTGTGGAGGAATATGAATGGAGGTCAAGTATGCAGGCAGGCCTTAGTTCTTTTGACAAAAGATAAATATGAGTCTAGAAATGCATTTTTATATCTAAAAGAAAAGCAGTGTGACAAAAATAACACTTTCATCTTCTATACTTCACCTGAGAGAGTAACTTAGAGATGGCTGCTGAAGGAAAAACGCACTGACCTCTGCAGGGAAAGAATGGAATAAATTCAATTTTCTAACTTTCTCTTATAAATACCTACATTGACTGTGAGCTCATGATGTATTCACATCAAACAGTTCAGTGTTTTTGCTAACGTTGCCCCCAAACATAAGTTTAAAATGTGTCAGCAAAATAGGTTTTTACATCTTTGTGTTCCTTTGTTTCATTTGTAAACTGGTGAATTTATTTCGCTCAAGGCTGGATGCCAAATACTGCAGAGAATTGTTTTCTTATTAAGAGTACATTGACTTTAGGGTAGAGGTTTAGTATTTTGGATATAAACTTCAGAATGCTTCTGTGTTTAAAAATGCATTTTTTATGCTTACACTATATGAAAGAAATAAACCAAGACCATATGAGTTTTTTTGTGCATGTATTTGTGTGTTTATGTCTTTTGAGCCTCTGCAAACCTAACAGCAAAAGCAATGTAATACTGGCTGTTTACCAAGCTTTCCCACTAAAATAGTTTGTTGCTAGTTCTTTTAATAGTGCTGCAATGTACAGTCAATAAGACAGAAGTAGTGGAAATGCACTGACCTACACAACAACCAGTTTAAGACCAAACAGTGCTAATAGTTTTAAGATAATTACAGCTGATCCTGCATCCTCAATCCACAACTGACTGACCGTCAGCTCATATTAAGAGGAAATCTTTTCACTATTTGAAGATAATTTTTGTTTTAAATCCGCTTAACTGTTTTCTGATTGATTGTATTAAGAAAAGTCTGGATCATAAATGTATCTCCAGGTAGTCCAAGACCTTTTGTGGGATGTAAAATATTTGTGATTTAATAATTTACTGATTTAATGCTCTTTTTGTTGGAAATGAACAGGAGACATAAAAGAGTAAAAATTTGTTCTTTTAGGATTAATTATGTAGAACAGCAGCTGATACTATACTATAAAGTTCAAAGCCTTTAAAGCAGCCATATTCATATTTAGAATTGATATTATAGGGATTTGTTATTTTGTTATAAATGCACAGCAGGATATTTTTTTATGTGAAAGTCCACATTAAGTCAGAATCTGTTTCTTCCATGTTCTGGATAATAAATATGTGTCTCTCTTCTGTCCAGTTTTCAGGATAAAACACGTCTCTATTCTCTGTCACTGGCTCCTGGCTGCTTGCCTCCCAAACACAGTCCCACCTCAGGGATCCCGTCCACATGTGGCTAAGTGCGTTTCCGCTGCCTCCTCATTTCAGAGGAAAGGAGAATCTGGGCCCTCGGGGCATTGCTGTCTAATGAGACACTGGTTGCTGTGCATTTGTCCTGTCACAACAGAGAAACTGTACCTTTCTGCTGCCGCCGCAGCTGAGTTACCTCAGTGTGGAAACCGGCCAGGCTGCAGCATCTTTGAAAGGATTTAGTGCAGCTGAGCGTGAAATCCCAGTGTCTCATGGTGGATGTCCCTATTTTAACAGATGTTGAACTCACAACCACCTGGAAAACGGCATGTATGATCATCTAAGGCCTTTCCATCTGTTGGTTCTTTGTTTGTGCATTGTTGACTATAAAACCCACATTTCCTGCAAGCCAGACAACGTCTGACATACTGAAAAAAATCAATGAATCACGTTGTTTGCTTTAGATACATCATTCAGAAGTATGCAACATTACTATTTTGAAAAAAGTAAATAAATAAAAAAGATATTTCTGCTAAATATCTCAGCAAAACTAAAGTCCTGAAACTGAAGTAAAACTGCTAATTGTATTAATTTGAAAGGAACTGAAGGTTTCACAATAAGTTTGTGCAGTATTTAAAATAAAACTGTGCAGAAAATAAATCAGACCTTCTCAGTGCATCACATCATTTTCATCCTGTATTGGTGCAAGTACTGCCAGTCTATCTTACCACTGATTTAATTTTTTCACCAATAGTGGACTGCAGCAAAGGATATAACCTACCGAAAAACACAGATACATTTATTTTAATTAGCTACATTTTGTTATCTGTGATGCCAATAAATGTGGTGGGATTTGCTAAAGAGCGAATGCTTGATCTTCAACAGTCAAACTGATTCAGTTTATTCAACTATTCCAGATGTTATTTTTGTATTGCAACAGGAACATGTTGTATTAATGCAACACTTCAGATTTGTTTCTTTAATTAAGGATTTTTCCATCATGTGATGTGAGGGAAACGTCTCCAGTGACATTCAATGCAAACACATTAAACACAAAGACAGAAGACAAAAAGATACTTTCTAAAATTCCTTTTGAGAAATAAAAAAACATGACTTTGCTGAATAAGATAAACTTATGATCAAACCTAACTATATTCTAGGACCTATCTTAACTCTGCATTCCTAATATCAGAATGTAAACAAATGATTCATTTGAAATCAGTCTCTCAGTGGATTCTTAGAGAAGACATACTGTGAACCTAAAATACGAAAAAAAACTAGAAATATTTGCAAACTATTTTTTTCACCCTCTTATTTTCTTTTTGTATATATTTCCAGAACTGTAAAATACTAAATCCAGTGGGAAACATTTCCAGACTTTCCTAGTTAAAAGCTGTGAGCACCTTGTTATGGGTTTGAAATACTAAAAGTTCAGTAATACAAAGATAAAAAAACGTAAAAATAACCACAGCAGACCAAAATAAATCTTTTTTTCCCCGTTTAGTTTGGATGGCTAATAAAATGCATGAACACAAACTATTTTACTTACAGCCACTTGGGCAACACACTGGATCTAAGAAGAAGATACAACTGAACAGAAATAAATACAGCATGATTTGTTTTCCATGCAGTTTTCTCCATTGTTTTGGCTGCAGCATCATCCATTAAGACATTCAGTTTGTGAAGGACCAACAAAAGAGACATAATCACAGCCTCACAAACTGATAAAGACCTGAGTCTGCAGGGGGAGAGGTGCTGGATGCTGGAGGGAAGCTGTGGCACAGACGTCAGTGTGTAGCTGTCAGCGCTCTCAGGCATGTGTCGGCTCAGAGCCGAGGAAGGAGGGAACCCCCCACCGAGAGGAAAGTCCAACGAATAACTCATCACAACGAAGCATGACTGCATATGTGTGTGTGTGGGTGTTTCAGTGGGTGTGTTCACAAGTGTGAGAGGCAGAGCGGGAATTACAGCACAGCTCCACATCCATAACTACATATTTCATATCTTCATTAGCAATAATTTCAGAGGTTTAAGCTAATTGGTTTTCCTTCAGGTTCTTGGAATATTTTTTGGAAACTATTCCCTGCACATGACGGTTCTTCAGAGCTGCATTACTTTGACTTTTATTAAGTAAAGCTGGTTTTATATTGAACACTTTGCCATAAAAGAAAAGAGTTTGTAAGAAAGAAAGCTGATGCTGAAATGGAAGCCTGTTAGTGCCTCTCCAGCCCCTTTCTGTCTTCCTCCTGGCTTTGCTCTGTTCACGGTCAGCGGCTTCCCAGCAGGACGTCTGATCAGAGGGATGAGCCGTGGCTGCAGGCGGGAGGTTTCCTGCACCTTGCAAGACGTCGCTGCGGGCGGCCGGCCGAGCGCCTTCTTATCCTCGCCTCTCCCTCTTTACTCATGAATGAGGGCCGAATCACAGTTAAGACGCGGACTGTGGAGTTTTTCTTCCCTTAAATAGTAGTGTGGGAATAAATGAGGACGAAGTCATGGAAAAACGTGGGTGGCACCAAATAGCTCTCATACCTTGCGAAAACTTGAGCGTAACCCTGAACTGAAGTCTAACGCATTCAAATGCACCAGACCTGCACACACTTTTCTGTTTGTTCCTTTCCACTTCCGCGTTGCTATGGTTACATCACAATACATGAGGTATTCATATTAAGAGGGAAAAAATGATCAAGGAGGCTTAGCTGCTTTTCTAAGTGTAACTATAACAGGGAAATTTCCATAGCGTCCTAATATTTCCAGCTGGTTGATGGTGTCTGCAGCCAGGATCTCCGAAATATGAGCAGCAGATAATAAAACCGCCTTGAAATTGTGAAGAAAATATTATTTATCGCTGAAATCGGCTCTAATGCTTCTCTGCAATTGATAAATACTTTGATTTAAACGTAGCTAATCTGGTTATTTAACCTCTGTGGAAAGACAAATGCTTTTTTCACTTTTCCTGTGGACAACTTCGGTAACCAAAATCCTTATTACTTTTCTAAATGCCAGAATTTTGGCATATATATTTTTAGATATTTTATTTTATGTTACTTCTCAAAATACTTATCTAGAATTTTGTCTCAATCCTCCTGACCAAACTGATGTAACTGACATGTAGGCAGCATGGCTCTCACACCTTTTCAGATCTGTCCCCAGATTTTCTAAAGGACTGAGATCAGGACTTTGTGACGGTCACTTCAAAACTTTATTGTAACTTTGTAACCACTATTTCTGGATGTTTTAGGTCATTATTCACCTGTAAGACTCCTGTGTATTTGGCTTTAACTTTCATGCAAACATCTTGTGGTGTAACTTGATTTTTTTGAATGTCGTACATTTTCCTTGTGGCATCTTCTGTTTTGTAAAGTGCATTATTGATTCCTGCAAATCAACATCCCTACAACGTGATGCTTTCAAATCCTTTGCTTCACAGTCAGCTAAGTGTTCTTAGGTTTAAAATCTGCCCTGTTTTTCCTAACAGGAAAGCTATGCTCATTATAGCCATTGAGTTTAGTATGATCACTTCCAAATATGAGGTTTGTGTGCCCGTGCAAAGAGTAATTTGATGTTTTATGTTGCTTTTGGGGTACTTGCGTTTTCCTAACATTCAGTCCTATTGGTACCTGTGCCTCCATTTACCCCAGAAATCCATCAGAAACTTAAAAAAGCCATGACATCATCATCTTGGTTTTGGCAATTGAAAGCGGGGGGAAAAAAAGTCAGTATCTTGTTATTGTGGCATTTAGAAAATATAAATAATTCTAGACACTAACTGACCTAAAACAGAAAGTATTTAGTTTAGCTTCAAGTAAATGAGAGAAAAATGTTTGTTACTTTTCATACAGTGTATGTAAAGAACACTGAAGAAAAATGTGGATAGTGATATTACAAAACCTAGACGTTTGTCTCAAAATGACAAGAAAAGAAAACGGCGATCCAGAAAGTGGTCCAATAGGCTGCCAAGTACCTGGCAGTTCCACTTGTGTTACATAAAAGACAACAGTATGCTCTGTTCTCTGCAGATCTGGACAGAGGAGGAGAGACAGGAACTGCGTGGTTTCTTTTCTTCAGAGGTATAAAAATTGTAAACAGTTACAAATCCTAGTCAGATTTTATTAATGCATCTGACAAAAAGATGCAGAGGAACAGAGATTTTATTTTCCAGAAGACATCCGAGAGAAAAAAAATACGTTCAAATCAACAAAGGAATGTCCTCTATAGGAGGGAATTAGAGTTTTACAATGACCCAGCCAAATTCAAGAATTAAACCCGACAGGAAATCAGCGAGGTCACCTGAAGAGGGCGGTGGATGAGAAAACTCCTAACCTTTTTAATCGTGAGTTAGAAAACATTGCAAAGTCAAGGTGCAGCTTGCAGATAAAGTCAAAAAAATGTTTCAACTGACATGTTTTGAGAGGTTTGAGTCGGAGAAAACATGATGATTAGTAATATCAACAAAGAAGGAAACACTGACATAAGGACCCAGAGCTGCACACTAAAAACCTGGACGATTGAACACAGAGGAGATGTGATCAATAACATAAGAACCAGGTGAGTGTAATCAGTAGAACGATAAACAGCTGGGGAGACGTGGACCAGTGAGACTGAGAACAGGAGACTAATTACACACAGGGAGCTGAAACTAAAGACCAACTCTAACATAAGAGAATTACCTAAAGACACAAACAAAAGACCTGAAAAGAGTAAAAAGCTAAACAGAAAGAAATTAACTAAAATAACAAGACATAAACCTGAATAATAACCACAGAAATGAACTGATATGGAAATAGACAAAATAATAAACTTCAACAATAAACTATGCTTATGTTTATTTAGATAACAATGGCTATATATTAGATCCAGATTTAAATAGATATGTGGTTTCTGCAAACATATATTTCTTTCTAAACTTACACAAAGGAAGATCTTTTTTTCCTGAATTATTTAACTTTTTTTGGACTTGCAAAAGCTCCTTAAACATGGATTTTACATGGAGGTTTTAGAACAAGTTTCAGAAAACTCATCTACAAGATGAACTTCTCATCTAACACAATAAAAACTTGATAAAAAAATATTTTTGTCGTAATTTTTCCCCTTTTTTCCTCCCTTGACTTACAAATGCTTCCCTCTTGAAAAGTGAATGAAGGTTAGAAACTCAACTTATCGGGGCATTAAATCATCGTCTCCACCATATTAATCTTTCCCATTAGTCCTATCTTGCAGGTTGATCACAGTTTCAACTGCGATGGTGCTTCCGCCTCGCTGATGTAATTTAGATTGCTTCCCCAGGTTGAGGAATGGTGTCTCAGCAGGTTAAAGCACAAACTGTATGCCAGAACACCTGCAGCCCAGTTCATTTCTATCATGCTTTGCCTCAACTACGTCCTCTCCCACTTTATCTTGCTTTTCTTGTTATTTCAGCAATTCTCTAAAGTTCTTGACCTTCCAACTTATGTCTCCCATTTTCATGGTGTGAATTTTGATATTTTGCAAAAAAAAAAAAAGAAAAGTGCAAAATGTCAATACAAATGAACTCTGCAAACATAACATAAAAATTCTGAAGAATAGGGTACTAATTTTTTATCTGTCATCAGCTCAGTTTGTTTCACTTTAAAATGCTTAATGAGTTGTTTTATCGATATTCAGCACCACCTTCTACCCATTACCTTTAAGAACCTTAAGGAACAAACACTTATTTCTTTATGCCGAGTTGTTTTCCATACATATGAATATGAAAATGACAAAGCATTTTGGGTTAATTAGGAACTTGACCCCCATGGAGAACCCTGTGCCCAGTTTATCTCCTGCACTAACAAGTGTGCAGCTAACAGTCTTTTAAACCACCACTTATTTACATTTAGAGTGAATCACATGACCCCTGAAGCCCTGAACAGGAACATTACGAGATGCAGTCAAAAGGAAAAATATGTTTAAGTGCTGACTTTATAAAAAGCAATTAACCCATTTGTTTAAATGTCATGTCCCCGAGTTCCCATCCCCCTCTTTTTTACACTAAGTGAAGATTTGATTAGACACAGCATCGCTTTGTTATCCACTTAGCAATATCTAACCATTTCATCTCGCCACTGCTTCTGGAGGCAGATACCCATTTCTTCAGCCTGATTGGTGGGTGTGAAATTGGAAAGTTAACGTCAGATTGCCATGAGGGGGAAAAGAAAAGTGTTTTATTTGGCTGTTCCCGTTTAGAAAGCACTTAAATCAGCCTCTGGTATATCTCCAGCTTGCTAATCAAATTGTCCCTGCTTGACACTTAGTTCTCATGTCGGCAGTTGTGCTCTGAGCGAGTATTTTTCTTCATATGGGCTCTTCCTACTGATAAGACGCAAAGAATAACAAACTGTTAATCTGTTTGAAAAAGAAAATACACCGAACCTGCAGCAGTCTCAATAGACTGAAGTTATTATTTATTTTAAATGAGTTTTATTTACTCATAAAATGCAGTATGGAGAGAAGAGTTTCCACCTTTGATTATTTTCACCCTTGAATGTTTGACATAAAAAAAAAACAACAACTATGTTAAAGGATAAGTTGAGTAAAAGCTTTTCTAAAAAAATATCAGTACTTTTTAGAAAATATTTTTTCCACTGGTAAAACAAAGGTGGGTCTTTTGTGTCCAAATAATCTCTGGTGCAAAGCTGCCAGAACAATTAAAAAATGGTGGGTTGAATCTGGCTGGAGCTTCAGGACCGGTTCGGTTTCTGGGTAACACTTTGTTATAAACACTTTTACCTGAAAATTATGAAGAAAAATGTCCAGTTATAAATTTGTGACCTGGAGTTCAAGCACACATTTGTCATCAAGCAAGTCAATCTCTAAATTGTTCCTGATTAAAGTTGGAACTTAAACTTGAGTGAAAACTTTCAAATTGTCTGCAGAATTAAAACAATTCAGAGTTTGAAACTCTCATGCAAGAGAGGGAATCTGAGTTCTAGGTAGTTTTTTAGATTTTTTTAAATCTGTAAATAGACCGTCACAAATAAAATGTCTAACTACTGCAAACAGTTTTTATTAATGCAGTTCTTTTTTTTACACACAAAGTCTTATCTAAGAACGCACAAAGTTAAAATTTACAGGGTTACAAAACTCAATTTACAACTTACAAATTGTGATTTACAAGTGCAAAATATTTATAATTTGAGCCCACAGATCCAGAATAATTTGAGATGTTTTCCACCTGCAGTATCAGGCTATAACATTACTGTCAGCTTGTCCATTTGGTGATGTAGAGCGGCAGTAATTCAATTCTGTCGACTTTCTTCTCTAAAGAAATAGTTTCCTTCTGCAGGAGAATGACTGGTGATTTGTGTTGGTCACATTTCAGCTGCTACTGTGTGAAGTCTCTTTATTGTGTTGCCAGTATGAAAAGAGCAATACTACCCATAAAACATATCTGGGAATTTCACAATAGTACCAAAGGAGGGTCAGAGATGATTAATGATGCTATGATTTCACTCAAAGGAAACAGCAGTGTCCAGTTCAGACTTCTGTGCTGCAGCACACCGAGTCCATCAGCTCTCCACCAAACAGCTGTGCAGCACTGACGCAACCAGAGCGCCAGAGGAAGGGCTTAAATGCTACAAGTCTCCAATTCCGCTCCCAGCACAGGCGAGCCATTGTGGCCATGCTGAGCACTAGTAACAGCTGGACCACACCGTGTTTATTTTGGACTCCGACTCTGTGGCGATGACAGACTAAGCTTCGCCCAAGAAGTTGCCTTATCCGCAGACGGCACATGATAACATGATGGATGAGCGTGCAGACAGGCCGGAGGGCCGAACTGGCACAGAGCAACAACCTCTACGCTCCGACTGGGTGGCACACTGCAGCGCTCTTCTACTGAGGCGCAACCTATGTGTTAATTAACACGAATAAAAAATGTCCCAGGCTCCTACTGAAGATATAAATCAGATGAAGAGTAGTATTTCTTTTTAAACCACCTAGACTTTTTTCCTTTAGTGTTTAATAAACACATTGGAGTGTTGATCAAACTACTTGGTTCTTGATATTTTTATATGTGAAACACAAAAATACTTTCACGTCAGTAAAGTATGGTGTTAATACAATTTACAAAACAAAAGACAGATAAATCAAATGTTACTGCTCAATGATGAATCAATCAGTTTAAATGGTGAAAAGCTTTTTTTCTTGTGTCTGTGACTCAGTTGTCAGGATGTCATTCATCAGCTGTGTATATTTATGTGAGGATTATGATTGGACTCCTGCTTCCTGCAACCTTTGACCTCTGCTTATCCCCACATGTTTAAGGCCAGTGAGTGATGCTCAGACCTGCCTTTGATACTCAGAAAGGCCTGCACTATATTTTGTGGCAGGAACTTATAGGCCATTTGTCTCCAGCTATGAGTCTATATTGCTTTGTATGTTTTTCTTTAATGTGTGTTTGGAACGAACTTTCTCTTTAACCACAGAGAAAGTCTTTGTTTCAGTAAAGACATTCAGCTGCTTTACTCTATAATCATTGAGGTTTTATGGTTAGTCTTCGTATAAATGCAAGAAGCTGTAATCATTTATTAAGTGAGAAACCGTCTCTTGATTTCTTTAAGACAAACTGCAAAAAACCCCCAAAAACTCCATTCCTAAAAGTCATTGTTTACATCTTAATAATGTACATCTTAATAATGTACAGCTAAAATAAGATTTGTTGCATCCCTGCAGATGACAAAAAAGTAGTCTTAAATAGTTTTAACTGCACTGATGCTGTTTTGTATTGCATATAGATATTAAGATAAGAATACAACTTTTAACACTAATATTATTTTATTCTGTATCAGAGAAATTTGTTTAAGTACAAACAGAAACTTGGCTATTACAACTGAAATCAAAGACAAATTTTCAGCATTTATTTTGGAGTCACATAAACCGAGAATCCATGAATACTGAACCTCAAATAGGCAGAGATCCACCATAAATATACATCAATTAAATTATGAGTTAGTTTTTTTGTTTTTACAGTGAGATTATGCTTTTTTATGAAGGAAAATCTGTTGTTTTCAAGGCTATATTGGCCATATTTACATGCAGATGGTGCTGTGTGTTATCATAAAGTCCTGGTTAAACAGTTCAGTGAGAACAGTTTTTCTGAGCTAATGACTGCCTGGGCAGCAGTGTGTGAGATAAACAGTAGGTAAGGAGAGATACAGTGATAAGCACAAAGTGGAGGTGCATGGAGCAGCCATGTATTATGAATGAACAGCTGAGCCACAGGAGGATTATGCCTGGTGAATTTATTTATTTATTTTTTACACATGTTAGAGTGCCATGCATATTTCATTGAGCATGTCTGGTTGGGCTGTTGCTTTCCTGGGGAGCCTGACAGATGTTGCATGAGTGTGTGTAGGTGTGTGTGTGTCAGTGGATACAAATAAGGCATCAAAATTGAGACGCCGTGTGCAACTGTGATCGAAAAAGACCTGTCTGCATGTGTGGAAAAAGAGCAGGACGCTAAAAGAGAAGAAAGTCAGACCAAAGTGAGTATTTTAGTTCTATTCTGATTTAATCTGAAAATGAACTAAGAACAAAAATACTAAATTTTAAGTGCCAGACTTTGCGTTGCATCTGGATTTACTTTTTTATTCAATTATTTAATATATAGACATATTTCAAAAGAGTTAAAACAATAAAGAAAACCAAACATTTCTTTAGAAAAGCAGGATTCAGCAGAATTTCTGCAACATGTTAAAGGAAAAGTTTGTTTCTTTAAAGTGCTGGTTTGCTTTGGCATTTAGAGTCACTTTTGCACAAACTGATTGACAACACTTTTGTTGTCTCTGAGCCAACGTTTCTAACAGGCTGTCACCAGACAGTTTCTCATAGACAGGATGATGTCAGTGTGACTAGAGGCTCATTCATCTGCGGTCCTCAGTGTGAGGGCTGCCTCAGCATCACACTGTGAGTCTGACAGGGAAACTTATGGCCTTAATTCCACCAACATCACAATAAATCCATGCTTAAAAGTTCAAGGACAGAAACTGATGTGCAAAGATGGAATTTTTTTTATTTTTTATTCTTTGCTCTTAAGATGACGATTTACATAAATTATTTAACCTGTATTGGTCAGAAAATCCAAAAATTGTTTTTTAGAATGTTTTTTAAACATTATGGGTGCAGCTTATTTTGCCTTTTAGTAGAAATGTTGACAGCACCAAAACAGTAACCATTTTATTAATGTTAAATTGAATGCAGAGTGTGCATTCAAAGTAGAAGTCAAATGTTTGTATACATTGTTTAAAAAGATATTAAATCAAACTCAGTGGTTGCTGTTTTGTCAGTTAGGTTTATCCAACTCACAAATATATTTGCCCATTGTTTGCAATCAGATGCTCCCCACTTCAGAGTCACTGAAAAAAAAGGTGGAAAATTTAGATTTTTTTCATATGCATTAATTCCAGGGAAGCCAAAACGTTTGCTGTTGGCTGTTGGCTGCTCCCTGATCTCTCTGATTTCAAATATTAGCATCATGTTTTGAGTTTTTTATTTAGTCATTTGCTTTAATCTAACCTGCACGCTAAAGCCATTTGCTGAGTAAATCTTTCCCTCCAATTTTTTGCAAAACCGCCTTTGAGAAATTCACACAAAATCAACAAATCCCTGCATTTTTTTGAGCCAATGCATAATTATGAGTTCATTACAAATTTTCTGCAAAAATGGTCAACAACATTGAGTTAAAGTCATTAACGCTCACCTGGAGATGGCAGTTATTCTTACTTCTACTACTCTGCTGCCTCAGTCTTACTTGATGTCAAGATACGCTCCATAATCGATAAGGGGATTATCAAAAATCAAGCATTTCAAGGCCTTTAAAGAATAAAAACATTTGCATGTCCAATCTTGTGTCCTTGTTGTTGTTTTTCTTTTTCTATGTGTAGATTTTGGAGGAGCCTTAATGATTTGTTTTTTTTTTCTTGTTTTTTTTTTTGCCAAATTCATTGTGAATATTTCTGAAAGTATCACCACAAAATCAGTGATTCTGGTTGCAAAAATTAAAAATAAAAAAATCACAAAAATAACCTGAAGCAGTTCCTGCAGCAGGTCTTCTGCCAACTTACATCATGTCCCTTCTCTGTAAATTCTGCTTACAGTAAAGGAATGTGAAGCTTAAATTAAACTCACCAGCTCCTCCCTCTGTATGTTAACAAATACAGTTTCCAGTTGCTTCATTGACATGATCAGAAATTCTCTGGTCTTTGACCCATTTCATTATTAAACTCACTGTTCCACTTAAATATTGGCCTTTGAGAGTGACCATAGTTTCCATGTGGATGTGTTGCTTTTGGCTGTTTACAGCTCACTGAGAAATGTTTTTACAGATTTTCAGTCTCAAACCTTATGCTCACGTCTGAGTGAAGCCAACAAAAAAATCCTGGGGTTCTACTTCTAACACACAAAACTGACACGGTCACAAACTGTGACACACCCTTCCAGTGAGACACATACAGAAGTTTGTTCGTAGGATGGACTCTGGGCCAACCTCATCTCCTCTGAGACACATTCACTTGCTTTTAGCAAGAACTCACCCGCCCGAGGTGAGTTCCTCAGCACAAACCTGAGGAATAAAGTAAAAAAGAAAAGAAGGAAAGATGGTATTTTTTAACACAGCAAGACAAAGAAACAACAGCTCAAGTTGAGATCAGCTTGAAAATAAATGTTAGATAGGACATGGCTGACTGGGAAGCTGCCTTAAAATCTTTCACTGTCAGTCTTTACACGTTTCAGAATTGCCTCTCAGTTCTAGTTTATTCTTTAGGCGTTTAGAGCATAAACATTCAGTTTGGGACTGTTTTATAAATAGACTCCATGGAGAACACCTGAGGAAACGAGGCCAATTTCTAAAAAATGTCCCAAAAGTCCCCAAAAACCTTGTAGTGGAACTTTTCACATGCAAGTTAACAATGATAGAGCAGCAGGAACTTTTCTATAAGGGCTGAGCAGTAGAGAGCAGATCAGGTGTGATTTTTGGTTTCAAAATTAAGAATTACTCCTTTTCTGATGAGTAATAGTTTTTCCAGTGCATGATATTCCACTGTCATGTTTGTTATCTATAGTTGCTCTTTTGTAGACCATTTGTTCACATGCAAAAATTGTAAATCCTCCAGAAGTTGCCAAGAGAATTCATTCAAGAAATAAGATGGATACAACTGCTGTGAAAAAATGCATGTCCAATTTGTAATTTATGTTTTCAGCATTTCAAATCATGCATACTCGCTGTTAAAATGGTACAACTCTTCCTTTCTTTAGCGCAGAAAGATGGTGGAGTTGTAGTCAAACCTCCACCATCCTGCTGCAGCTCCCTCCCTTCGGTCCTGACCTCCTACTTCTGACTGATGTTTTTATTGGAGTCCTACTGACTCTGGAGTGATGCGCCTATTACGGAGGTCACAGAGGTCCGTTATTTTACTCCTCCCTCATCTGCTACGACTTGACAGCAAGGGCTCAGGCAACTATTCCCAAAAGTAGCATGAAACCAAGTCCGTCTTATTGCATTCCCATGCCTTTGAAATTAAGATTAACTTATTCTTTCCAGGAGAAAGAAAGTCACCCACCGCTTGCTGCCTCTCCCCATCTATCCACAATTTAAATTTGTTTCACCTCGTATTGAAACATGATCCTTTAGCAGCAAGTTCCAGATTACATGGATGCCACTGATTGTTCGGTTTAGGATGCATTGGGGAAGGCGTGTGTGCGTGTGTGTGTGCGTGTGTGGGTGTGTGTGTGTGTGTTGGAGAGCTGGGAGGATGATGGGGGTGATTTATAAAAATATGCTGCAGTAATTGAGCAAGGCTTCCCAGACAGTGGCTTGGCTGTAACACGGAAACTTAGGATGCATTATCTACTGCTGAGAGTTATTTACTGCTAAAGCAGTTTTGACAAGGCTGTTCATCACAAATTAGTGTCGGTCAGTAATTCAGCTTGTTTACCATGTTTATCTAATAGCACATCTGTACACCCAGAAACATAAAGCCAAAGCTAATTTTTTCGACAAGCAAAACTTCAGCTAGAGACGAGAATTAAGTTGTGATTTGAGAGCAAATAGAGAGCAGTTGAAATTAAAACCAAGACAGGTCTGGATGACAGCTCTGAGCTAAAGCTCTTAGCGAGCAGTCTGCTAAATTATTGACATCATGAATACCACATTTTCATTCCTGCCAGAGATGCCAAAATATGAGGGGTAAAAAAAAACATATTTATCTATTTCCTAAGTGCTTCAAAGCACCCAAAGTGTAACATAGGCCAACCGAGCCAAATACAAACACTTGAAAGGAATACGATGATCCATAAGCAGCCAAATGGTGCCGAGCAGCGCCTGTAACAGGCGGCAGTGAGGGGGGTTTGAAGTGCCACGCTGGGCTGTTGGCGGTGCTGACATTCAAGCCGCGACACAGCTCACCGGGACGCGATTTAGAGCGTGTACTTCCACCTTCCAAATGATGGCACTTCTAAGAGGTGAAAATAGATCCTCCTGCCTCCTCACAAAGTTCAGAGGCACTTTATTTCAGCTACTGAATCATGAAAAAGGTCTTTTAGAACTATGAGGCACATTAGGGTTAGTTTCAGCTTGGTAACAAACCTTCCTCCGCTCATTAAAACTAAGTGAAAAGTGACTTTAAAAAATAATTGGATATTTCTGGATGTTTGTTTGGCCTAAAAAGGTGTTTTTCATGGTCAAAGCCAGTTAAACTTTAATTTATGGTTTTAAGTTACAGCCACAAACTTCAACATACTTTATTAGGATTTAATGTGACCAACACAAAGTAATTGGTAAACTTAAGAAAAATTGTATTTTTTTTTTTCAAATACAAATATAAACAGATTATATCCATAATATGTTCACTCCTCTTAAATCTGATGCTCCTGTGGGATTCAATGCGAGTATAAATGAAGCCTTTCTGTTTGGGGTTTCAGAGTTTTGTTAAAGAACATGGCTGAGAAAACATCATGAAACCAAAGGAACATGAAGCTCTCTGTGAAAAAACCTGCTAGAAACACAACAGTTGCCTTTCAGTTAGAAGGTCTATGATTCAAATCTCAGCCTGGGATCTTTTTGAATGTTTGTATGTTCTCCTTGTGTGATACTGCAGCCCGAACAAAGTCAGGTTGGATTATTTTGCCCTTATGTAACATGTATCTGATCTTTTCAAGACAGTCTAAACAACACAGATCTGATTTTTTTTGTCTATGTGGTTCTAAATACCTATCAGATCTTTTCAAATGTGACTTTTGTCTGTACATCTGACTCATTCCTTATTGATGCTCAGCAAACATCACTATTGTGCATCCTGATACGTTGAAGCAGGAAGAAAAACAATCATGATATGCGATAACACATAACACATATTGTCGGCTTGCAAAATATGCTGCACCAATACCATTCATGTTTACTTCCACAAAGACTGAGCACGCTCTGTACATGTGACGTTACGTTAGGAGTTCTCACAGGAGATCACATACAAGTCATATATATTTGGAAATGTGGCCATGCAAAATAAAAAGAGGAAACTTGATTTCTCAATACATCGGAATTGAGCAGTAAAGTCTGCAGTGTGAACGCAGCCTTATCACATGCATGCTAGGTTAATTAGCCTCTTTAAAATTCACCAAGGAAGGAAGGCATGTGTCCATGCTTGTCCTGCGTGTCTCTGTGATGGACCGGTGACTTGACCAATCAAAAGCTCCTACAGATAGCCACTGGCAGTTCCATAACTCCACAATGATGAGCAGGACTGAATGGGCAGAAGAGGCCAAACTGGGCAAGATGAGCTGGTGTACATACGTCTAAAAACCTGCATCTGTACTTGTAGTGAAAAGTGATACTGACTGTGAGGAGCCTCAATGCAAATGCAAGCCAAATCTTTTCTAATTTCAACCTAAACAACTTTGTGTTGGTGTCTCAAATAAAATCCCAATAAAATACAATGAAGTTTGTGGTTGTATCAGGATGACTGTGGAAAAGCTCAAAGGTTTTAATACTTTTGGAAGCCCAACACACATCAAGTTTCCTTTTTACCATTTTAATAACTTCTGAGCGCGTGGTAACTGCGGTGATTCCAAGGTTTGAGGTTTGCCTCTGAGAGCTGCTATTATTATGTTTTGTCTCTGAGGGATTCACCTCTCTGGTAAAACATACTCGAATAACTCAGAAGAATAAACAATCACACTAATTCTTAATTACATTGCATGCACTAAGATCCATGGGGTTCCTCAGAAATAAATTATTTGCCTTCCTCTTTGTGGGCTGATCAAATATTGGGAACTATGTGAGGAATTCTTACATACTTTAAAAAACAAACAAACTGGGATCTGGTCATGTACTGTAATGGATCCCTGAGAAAACTCTGGTTTTCCCAGGGATCCATGTGGAACCTTCAATCTGAACTCCTGTGGGGAAATAATAACATAATGACATAAAGTGTTGACACAGACCTCAAATACAGCTCTGGAAATAAAGCTTTTGGAGTTCAGGTCAAGTTTTGATGTAAAATACATAATATAGCATTACACAGCAAGAAGAAGGCCCACAGAATGAAAAACATACACAGATATTTAAGATGAATTTCATCATAACATATATATATATAAAACAAATACACAAAGCTTAAATAATCATATTTGGAATTAAATATTTAGAATATTAAAGCAAAGCAGAGAAAATAAAAAAATACCAGAAAAAAAACTTTATTTTCTGACAAGTTTATGACAGAAAATATCTGTCTTCTTAATGTTTCCCTGAGATTGTTCACCTTGGAGAAGTTTTATGGTGACAAACTGACTGAATATAAGAACAACAGCTCCTTAAAAAGCTTTACACCTGTCACCCTAACAAACATACACATTCATATCCTGGTCTGCAAATCAGTAGGCCACTAGGGATTAAGTGCATTGCCCAGGGACACATAAACATGTGGCAGGACAAAGCTGGAATCAAACCCACAGCATCCTGATTGGTTGACAACCGCTGAACCACAGTCACCACAAAAGACACAAATTATATTTTCCATAATTTTCTATTTCTTTAAGTGTTAACATTAGTAAAGGAGTGCATGGTGGCACAATTGGTAGTGCTGTTGTTTTGCATCAAAAAGGGCTCGGGTTCAATTCCCAGCCTGAGATTTATCTGTATGGACATGTTTCTTCCTGTTTGCTCAGGCTACACCAAAAACATGACTATTAGTTTTAGTGGAAAACAGTTTGAGTGTACATGTGATGTGTTTTTTTTATTTTACAAATATTTAATCAATACCTGTATATATCTACCTAAATCTAGAATATTAAGATGCTAAATCAATCAGAATCACAATATGGACTCAGAGGAAGATTATGTGTAAAAATAGTCATATAGAAATGACATGTATTATTAATTACTTTCTTGGCAAATCCTTACATGTGAATCCCATTGATTTGCAGAAATATGATTGTAAAGATAAATTAAATAAATCTTTAGTACAATTTCAAACACGCAAAGTGAAAAAATAAAATTCTCATTTCCAGCTGCAGACATTTTTGGCTCTGCCTGAGAATCTGAACCGATTTCTCTGTTGGTGCTTCAGATCCATTGTTGATTTCATCTCAGAAGTTCTGTGAAGGCCTTTTCTTTTCTCCATCCTGAGCGCCACAGCCTACCAGCAGCAAAGGTGCCAGGGTTGGCTTTGTTATTTATCTATTTATTTAGCTGCTGGAGTTAAATGGCTTAGTGACAAATTAGAGTGTAACAATAATGACCGCGATAGTTAACATCGCTCGCTTCTCATGGAACAGAGGAGTGAATTTCCAATGCTTCTTTTCTCCCATTCTTATTCTGACATATTTCACACCGCCTCAGAGTGAATGACAATTACTGCCTCAAACATGAATGGGAACCCCAAACTTTGTTTTCTTTTTTCTTGGAGTCCAATGTGGCAATTCAGAAATACAGAACTGATTGGAATCGAAGGACACAATAAGGCAGGGAGGCGTCTTTCTTTTTCACCCCTCTTCTTAGAGTAGGCTGACTTTAGGAAAAAAAGGGGGTCAAGAATCAAAATGGGAATGACATTTGCCATCACCAGAGGCCTGCATTGTGCCAGCTATTGATGCGCTTTTCCCGAACAGAGCCTGCAAGGGGGCCGATTTGCATTGCAAATTGGGTGTGCACTGGCCCTTTTCACAAGTGGACAGGCGGGTCAGGGCACGGTTCCCACACACACCCCATCCGTCTTCCCACTCCCTCGTCAATGCCCAGCCCCCTCACCCCGCCATGCTCCGTCCTCCCTCCTAACCTCAGCTTGCCCGAACAGCCTCAATCGTAGCCAGGATTGAAGCGGCTCAATGTTCTCCCAGGCTGACTCCCAGAAGCAAGCACACACAGCAGGGGCTTTGTTCCAGCAGCGAGGGGAGAGGAGGGCCTGGGTCAAGGGGGAGGAGACCTGCAGCTTTTACAGCCTGTAAGTAAAGGTTTAGTCTGAACTGTGTAAGTTCCTCCTTACTGTTTGTTTGTTTGTTTTATTCCCCAGCTGAACCATCTGCCACGCTTTTGTACACAGGTATACAATTTTAGTATTTAACTTGTAAATGCACACAAACGTTACATTTTTAAGTGTCACATTGTAAAGGTAAAAGGGACTAAATGTTTAGTAAATTACATTCTGAACTCATCAAAGACTTTAATTTATTTTTATTCCAGCATAATAAAAGTTGGGTTTCCTTTTTAGGGAAACTGAAATGAAAAGTATTTTTCTCATGCAGGATAAATATACATCCTTTAAAGACTTCCTTTCTCTTTAAATCAAGACATTTTATGAAAAAAAATTGTGTTTAAGATTTATGATAAACACAATTTGAATCCTTAACTCTCAGACATTGAACAGATTTTTAGGTAATGTTTCATATGGATGTGGGAGATAAATGTTGCATTTAAAACTATTCTAGTAACTATGCAAAGCAGATTTTTTCTCTCTCAAAATATAAATAAACCTACTCATTTTCATTGTTTTTGCGTTAGTCTTGCATTGAGAAATAAAAAAAATAAATTTTTTTTTTATCTGGACAGTTTTATAATTTTCTAAATAAATTTTTATACTAAACTGATTTTCTGCAAAACATCTGGGATGACATATCGTTACATAGATGTTTTTCAGAGAATGCGACTTAAAGTCTCCTTATTGATTGTAATATCCCAGAACAGACCAACAGAGGGCAGTAGTCTAAATTTTACATCCTTACAGACTGATTTTTTTTTCACAAATTTTTTGTATACTTTAACTCTATGAAGTTACTACTAAAATGGCAAAGAACTAGTTTATAGGAATAATCTTGAATTTTGAAAGTCTAATCTATGCACAAACGTAGTAATGAATGAAAAAGATCATTTCTTGGTTTCTCTTAGTTGTGTAGCAAGACCAGTGACAATTTTTGGACCAGATGGATAGTTCTTCAGGAACTGGACTCAAGTGCCAGACAAAAATATATAACTTCTCTGTCAACTGCATCTTTGAAAGGTTTTCTACGCATTTCATTTTCCAAGACAGCAACAGATTTTATCATGCTGCAGAATTTTGATGATTTCTTCCACTTTGATTAGTTTGGGGGCAGCAGAAGAAATTATTACCCAGGGTGCCGATGCTGCAAGTCACTGAGCCAGACTAAAACAGAGCTCTGTTAATGGGTTTCCATTTAAATTTTATCAGTTATGACTAATCAAACTGTGTAAGGAACAAACTAAATTAAATAATTCCAACAATTATGGTTGGAAATGAATTTGACCTTCTAGTATTGTAATGTGGATTTAAATTAATCTTATTACTTTTGTTGTGAATTGAAAAGGAAGTGAATTTTATTGGTTGAAATAACCACAAAAAAGTGAAATTTTAACTAAGTTTGAAAATATTAAATTAATAGACATATCAGTTTAAGTGAAAGCATATCCATTTTCCATGCAGTTTATTTTTTCCACATTTTTAGTCCTTCCTCACTTTAAATCATGCTGCATTCATCTTTCCTTTTACTTTCTTGTGACTTTCTCTCTAATTTGAAAATTGCAAATATTATGTTTCCTAATTAAAGAAAACTAAACTATTTTTTAAAAATCTGTTTGTGGTTTTTGACCAGAAAATGTTCCATTTTCAAAAGCCAACCAGTCAGGATCTGGTATTAATTTCAAACGGAGGGGGAAGACGTTACGTTCCTCAGCTACTCCCAATCTGAGCAGAGGTCTGGTCAGTCAAACTGACAGAAGACGTCTGTGGGAAGACAGGCCATGAAATCCCAAAGATAAAATGGTGGGTCAATCCAGGCTCGTTCTGAAGGCTCAGCGCCATGCCGCTCTTTAATCGTCGAGTTTCTAAAAATCAAGTGATTATTAGCAGAGATGTTTTGTTTTGCCCATCTTTTTCTGATACATTACTGTTAGTTAAAGTTTGTCACTTAATTCTTTCACCTTGAACAAGTTTCCAACTCAATGTAAATAATTCCTCACAATCTTCTGCTAAAACCAAGAGGGTGACTTGAATTTGAAAAACAAAAACCTTTTCTTTGTATTACAGGAGGGAAAAGAAAAACATTGTCAAAGCTGGAGGCAAAAAAAAATATAAAGCAGCATCTCAGTGTGAATTATAACTTCATTTCCTGTGAGATTAAATTTCCATGTAAAGAGGCACAACCCAAAGCAGACTAAAAATGCATCCTAAATATTTTTCCATTGGTGAGGATTCAGTAGAAAGCATCACATTTTACTCTTTATATGCTAAAATTAATTTTGCACAGTTTTCTGGAACCTGCATCTGAAAGTAATACTTAGTATGGCAGGCTCAGTATGTAATTACAGTAAATGTTTTAAAAACAACCAGATACGATAACCGTACATTTGTCCACCGATAATTTTTGTTTTCATAATCTGAGTTATGCTGTTGTTCACTGAGGGTATGCATCTGCCTGTCTTTCCACATAACTTAAAAAAGTGAAAAACAATAGAATATCAATTTAGATTCAATTTCACAAGGGAGTGAAAAAATATTCTTCCATCAAGATTTCTTGATAAACTTCACAAGATTGGGGCTGCACAGTGGCGCAGTTGGTAGAGCTGTTGCCTTGCAGCAAGAAGGTCCTGGGTTCGATTCCCGGCCGGGGATCTTTCTGCATGGAGTTTGCATGTTTTCCCTGTGCATGGTGGGTTCTCTCCGGGTTCTCCGGGTTCCTCCCACAGTCCAAAAACATGACTGTCAGGTTAATTGGTTTCTCTAAATTCTCCCTAGGTGTGTGTGTGTGTGTGTCTGGTTGTTTGTCTTGTATGTCTTTGTGTTGCCCTGCGACAGACTGACGACCTGTCCAGGGTGACCCCGCCTCTCGCCCGGGACGCAGCTGGAGAGGAACCAGCAACCCTCCTGACCCCATTAGGGAAGAAGGGTGTATAGAAAATGGATGGATGGACTTCACAAGATTGTAAAGTGAAAACCCATAAAAACATTTATTTGATTTTATTTATCCAGAGTTTGATGTTGATTGCACTTTTTACTGATGTTCAACATAGTTTATGAGCAAAGAAGGATCAAAATGCATGAAGAAATAACTTTAGCTTGTTAAATACTAAAGCAAGGAGAATACCAACACATTTCCTCATGTTAAACACACACAAACTGATTTAAAATCCAACATTATTCTGACAAAAATAGTAACATATGAAAAAAAGAACAAGAAAAGATGCTATTACTTTAGCCAATCTTTTCAAGGAAAGAGCAGCTCAAGATTTTAGAGCGAGGCTTCTCATTAAAGATGCATGACCTGTTTGCCTGATGTCACATAACATGACAAACTGCTGAAAAATGATTCATACATATAATGTAACATGTTTTGTGCAATTCAACTGAAATACAAATACATGTGACAGAAGGACAAAGTAGAAAATGAAAGTGTAAAATTTTGCCAAATCACCTTCAGCTTTTGCCAATTCAGTCCCCAAAGTTTCTCCGAATCTCTGAGATCTCATCTCTCAGGTGATGTTCTGTCAAATTTATTTCTGCACTCTGGTTTGAAAACTGTTCACTTTTTTCCAGATGAGCATAAGAATGACTTTATGTAACTAAATTTATATGGAGCTAAATTTGTGCCATAAAATGTATGGCACCTATTCATTCTTATGCTCATTTGGATTTTTCATTTGGACTCCAGATGATTGTGAAAAATGCAATTTCTGTCAGGAGTAACACTCAAGATTTTATTGAGTGATAACTGGGTTAAAACAACATTAGGTGAAAATAAGAAAGAAAATTTGTTTGCAAAGTTTACAAATGTATCTTTCAGAAATTGTCTTAATCTTTCAAGTGAAGAATAAAGTTTTCTTACTGCTTTAATTTGAAGGTGAAGAGATGAAAAGTATTGCAGTCACCTTCAAATCATAAAGTTAGCAATATAACAAAATATGTACGAAGTCAGGATGGACTGGGAAACTGGTGGTTTTTATATTAGCCTTAAAAAATGTCTACTCAGGGACTTTTTGTTGCATCTTTGTTTTTAGATGGTTTGGAGATGGGATGTAGAGGAATGCAGCTGGAAGAGGACAAGCTCAGGGGTGAATAGCTCTCGGATTTTGTGTTGTGTTTTTTAAAAGCACAGGGTTGTTTTCACCCTGCGTCCTCCCCTCAGGATGCCCCAAAGCAGGGCAGCAGAGCCACTGTGGCTGTTAGAATAATCATCAAGGTTTCCTGCTGGTCAGCGCAGTTGGTGGAGAAGCTAAGGCACATTCTAGACTAGAATATTGAGTGCTTACATAAATGGTGAATGGAAAAAGTTATATCAGAAAAAAAAGGATTTTGTCCGCCATTACTTTTAAACTATCTTTAACACAAATATTTGTATTGGATTATATGCTTTACAGCTTAAAGACCTCTGTGTGAATAAATATATATGAACTACATATTATTCCCTGAAAACTTCAGTAAGTTTAAGTAAGATAGCGCTGCATAATATCTCACTGTTCAGTCCATCAGAACAGCATGGTGCCCTTTGAAAATCTCTGTGAGCAAAGTTCAGTCCATCATCTGAAAATGAAAAAACATATTGCAGCGCCGCAAATCCACCAAGCCAATGACCTTAAAAATGCACCAATTGGAATCACAAAAATGAATTTGCTGAATGGAAACATAAAGTTAGAAAAAAAAAGTTTTTCAGTAAAAGGTTTTTGCACTAGGATGAGGTGGTTTTTCAGCTGTATTAAAATTAATGTATTTTATAAAAAGTGGAAGCACTTTTTTCACATCACAAGTCATGTGATCAACAACTAGATGTTACTGATGGCCGAAAAGACAAAGAAGAGGACAAGAAATGGTAGGAGGATGAAGATGTAGCATGTTTTTTGTGACTTATCGCATGAACAAACTTATTCATGTGTCACTTTAATAAAGACTGGTCTGCTCAGATGACACCAAAATGAGAAGCAAAACACATCACCCTGAACACACAATGAAACATGGTGGTGGCAGCATCATGCTGTTGCTGGTCAAAGTTAATGAGAAGTAGATCCTGCGGGGAAAGACTTGAGACAGCAGTGACACAACCAGGTCTACATAGAAATGGTCTACTTCACTTACTAGAATGGTCCAGTCAAAGTCCGGGTATGAATCTAATAAAAATATTCAGCAAGACTTAAAAATTGATGTTCAAACAGTCTCTCTGCAAATCTGTCTCAACTTGAAGCTATTTTGCTAAAAAGCAAGAAAGATTTCAGTGTCTAAATGTGCAAACTTGATACAGACGTAGCTGCAGCACAAGACAGTTCCACCAGGTAATGATGCAGGAGAATAGAATACAAATGCTGGTCACATTTTTTATATTTTTATTTAAAAAGGTTTTAAAACTTGTTTCCTTTCCTTTCACATATTTGAACTGCTGTCTGTCAGTCTATCAAGTAAGACACAACTGAATTGATGTTTGTGGTTGCAACAATGCAAAAATGTGGAAAGATCCAAGGTAAATAATTACTTTTACAAGATACTATAGAGTCCTACTTCCAAACATCCAAATTCCCACTTTGACTAAGAAAGCTGATCCTCTTTTCAGATTAAATTTATAATAACTAAACAAAACCTAAGACATAGCAACATTATTCAAGTTAATATATTTGGATCTGAAGAATAAAATCAAATCCCTGCTTTACTCTGAACCATAAGTCAAACATGGAACATTTAATTTCCAGTGGAACACATTGTATTTCTCATCAGCAACTGGAAGGATTCTCTTAACTTGGTCATGACTCAACTTGATTTTGCAACAGAAACATTAACAGAGTTATAATCACTGACATGAAATTGCTGGGGAGAAAGTATCCCTATGCTACAGTCAGGAGGTGAAAATAAGAATTTCACTTTTGGACAAAAGTGAAGATTGGTGTTTCTATTCAGACTCTGTCAAGCGTTTCTCTCCCCAAGCTTCCATGAGACAACTATTAACGAGCGAACTGATTTCAAAGGCCCTCTGGGTCGCAGAGACTGCATGTCCAGGCATCTGTGGAAAGAAAAAAAGAAGTCCCACATTGCTCTCATGCTTTCTTTCTCTGTCTGTGTCTCCACTCTCTTCCCTTTAAGAACTGACAGAAGTTTTGACAGTGGCAGTAAATTCACTTTGCAGACCTGCTGGGAGGCAGGGGAGCGCGGCAACGGGAAGACCTTTCTGCACTTCAAGGACCGCGAGCGTCTGCCGGATAGCCTGTCAGAAATACTAAGGCTGATAATAAATTTGCTTTTGCACAACTGTGGCTGTGAAATGAGCGCAGAGGCACTGGGGTGAAGGCGAGAGCTAAAGTAGACAGATCTATGGGAAGCAATTGGTTGGTTTAACTTTTATAGAAGGAGGAATTGTTCAAATGGCTAAGGCCAAGGCAAAGAGTGGAATTTATTGCTAATGCATTCAGTTAAACAACGTTGTTGGAATTATATTAACACTGAAAGACATGCCAGAAAATGGTTATTCAATAGCAGCTCAAATAAACCATCACCAGATGTCAGACAGACAGTGGATTTTCAAAGACTTCTACATTAAGTTGGGCTTGACAAGTTAACGCTTGACTTTATGTCAGGATATTTTTTTCTCTGAACTTTCAGAATTTTATAACGACAATAATATTTGGTTTTTCTCTCGATTTTCCCAGTCAAGATACAAAAGGACATTCAAGATTAGATGATACTCCCATTACAATGCTGACCCTTTAGCTGTTTGCTGTATTGGCATTCAAGAAATCAGTTTTAGATGACTTGAGCTTTTGCCTTATGCTGTTAGAAGTCGCCACCAGATGATGGATAGACTGAGGAATGGAGGTGGATATCAGTCAGACTGAAGTAGGCAGTGAGGTTTAAGTGATTATCAATTGAACATTGGTAAGCCTGTGTGAATTGTAGCTTCAGTTAGCTGGTTTTAGCTCATGGAAATGGGACTTTTTGCACCTGTCTGGTCCAGGACTAACCAAGGTAGGGTTATTCCAACATATCCCAACCACATACTGTGGTTGGAATAAGCATTGTTGTTTGAGACGCTATAGATGATAGAAAGTTGTCTTTCTATCATGTGAAACCTCTAAAATCAAGCAGGTGTTGTCAATCACACAACTATCTCTTTCAGGATCATTTTTGTCCGTTTTTCTGAAAACTTTAGCTACAGAAAAACAACAACTATGTTGTACCAACAATATAGTTGTTGGTATAAACAACTATGCTCCTTTACAAGTCATTTAAATTTATTTACTTCACTATTCTGTTGCAGAACATCAATAAATTGTCTTCGCTATTGCAAGATGTTTAAGGGCATTGAAATGGTAGAAGTTGCTGACAGAACACAGAAAACCAGGGAGCAGAATATAAATATATGACATAAACTACAGAACAAAAGCACAAGGAACCCAAATCCAAGCATGCGGATGCTACCATCAATCAGACTTTCTGTTTTATACTTCTCCAACTCTAAAGGTGATATTAAAGCGCATATGGACTCCATTTGCCATGTCATCTGTCAGTTGACACCTAATCAGTGTTATCCAAAACAAAACTGTAACATTAGATGTATACTTTAGATTTTCTACGCATTATTTATTCTATAATGTAGAAGAAGTTATGTTATTTAGCAAAAACGTAATTTGAACATATTTAGAGTTTTTTTGTATAAACTGTAAAAACCAAGTTTTGTGATATGAATAATTAGACTGGTGAATAATTTTGAAACTTTTCCACAGTTTGAACAATTTGGTCTAGTCTTTGAGCGAAAAACAAACTAGAGGGGAGGAAATGGAAATAAATAGACTGTAAAAAAAGAGCAGGGCCTTAAAATAATACTTTGTTGAAACATTCATTTGGTTTCACTGTTCAGTTTTCTCAAGTTCACACATGACATCAGATCCTTTGAACATGATTCATCATAAATTAAGTTATTTTTTGGTTTTAGGATTTTCCAGATGTCTGGACGGTTTTATCTTTTAGCTAAAGCTGTAGTTTGGAGAAAGACTCTTCCTCCGGTTCCTCCCTACTTTGTGCTGTTTTAACTGTTTGGAGCCGCTCTGTGTATTAGTCCTGGAATGTGAGCAATGCATTAGTATATTTGGATTTGCTACTTTCCACACCTTTCTGCTCAGGCAGGCCTGGAGTGTCCAGGACCTCCTCGTGAGACTCCCATGGGGGATACCTGGTGTTTGAAGCCATCTGCCTGGCTGTTTTAAAAAAATAAATTAATATTCAGTTTGGTTGGGTAAGGAGGCTGGGAGGTGCCTGGGAAGTGAGGAAAAGAAATACCTTTTCAATTTTGTTTCACGGAATAAAAAACAAACAAAATACTTTTCTTAATTTGATAAGTTTTGTATTTGTAATTAACAGATTAGTTTGACAAAAAACATGCACAGGCACAATTTTAGAGTGAAAACAACATTTGTAGATAAGTATGAGATTTAACGTTAATTTACAGCCAATTTAAATTGGTGTCCTTTTATACTGATTGGAATTCAAGCTTAAATGAAAAGAAATAAATAAATTCAAATTTACAGATAAATTTTATGTTCTATATGTAACTTGCTACAAACAACTGTAGGATGTTTTACATTTTAGTCATTATTCCTAAAACTACACCACTCCAAATTTAAAATGTGGTAAACAGAGTTAACTTTGATTATATTTGAAAATAGTACACATTAAAGAATTTATAATGTAAAATATGGACAGTATTTAAGTAATATGCATTTCTTTTTATTTCAGGCTCGGAAATCTACATTTTCATTATGCCCACCAATGATAATAAATGTAAAATAATGATTAAAGTGTCACTATTGCCATATTATTGAGGACAGAAGTAGAGCAGAATACAATAAAAATATATTTCATTGTTCCACAGTGGGAAAATTCAGGTCCAACAACAAAATGACCAACATCGAGGCATGGATGATTAAGTATTTTTGCATTGATATATTGTCAAAATTCATATCTAATTAACATCAGTTAGAATTTTCAGTTAAGAAATCAACCTATTAGTTTATTAAAACGCTATATTTACAACAGCGTATTGTCTTTTTTATATTCTCTAGACAAAAGACACATATTTGTGATTCAATTCATAACTAAACTCACCAGTATGCCCCACCATCTGTGCTCCATATATCTGTTCTGTTTTCTGTTGGAGCGCCACCCAACCTGGCAACCTTACAGCTCGAAACCGAAATAATGAAAAGTGTGTTTGTTCAGGAAATCAACCCATTTCAGGTTCACGTGTTTCTCTCTGCGCCACTATTAGACCTAAATCGTGATAGTTTCTTTTGGCTGAACATGCTCCTAACCGTGCTAGCAGGGGGGATAGAAGGAGCCAGAGCATTTACTGCCTTATGCTGAGGACCCGTTTGCTTAAGAAGGTCCTGGAGGAAAGTGCCTGTGCTTTTGTTGGCTCAATCTTCGTCTCTACTTCTACAGATTTGACCTTTTCCAAGTCATTCAATCAACAAACTCTGTGGACACCCAGGGAGAAGGCAAACGAGGGAAAAGCTTCATTAGAGAGAAACTAGAGATGTTTTTTCAAGAAGTAAATTATTTCCTATGTTTTACACTGTGGAAAGTTGGACTAAATATATAGTTTTAACCCAATGCACTACAAATATTACACAATTTTTACAATTATTAAAACTTGGTGTAAGTTTTGCACTGTGGGGGGTTCTTGAATGTTTCAACTTCATTTTATTTGGAATTTTATTATTTAGACTGGCACTAAATAGAACTTAAAAGCTGTTTGGAAATATAATAAGATTAACAAACACTGCAACCTAAATGTTATTTGCCTCCTTAGAAAATAAAAGCCCCCCCAAGCAAAGAAGTAACATCAACACAGATCAAATGTTACCTTGTCCATCTGGTGTTAAATTGCAATAAGTTAATTACATAAATTTATTGTGTGTATTTATGCATCTCTTTTTTTTATTCTGCCAAAAAACAAAAAACGTTATTTTATATATTTACAAATAGAAATTGGATTTTCTCTGATACTTTCCTGCAAATTAATAACTTTTCAACATCAGAGAAAAGAACAGGCAGGTTTATTTGTGAAGCAAATTTCAGCAACAAGGTTTAGATTAATCTTTTTTTCTGCAATGGTCCTAATACTCATTGTTGTGTAATATTGTAAATAATAACTAGTGAGGTCCCAGAGTTTGCCATTTAAATCATGACTACTAGTAGTATGAAGTGAGAAAAATAATAAAAATAGACATGTGTGACACAAATAGACAAATAACTGAGTAGTTTTGATTTGAGATGTGAAAGTTTTTCACAATTCATGGTGTAAAAAACAAATTGCATCCAGCATTAAAAGAAAACCTTCTTTTTGATTTTTAGAGGATATTTTCAGCTAAATATTGAAAAATGATTTTAATGTGGAAAAATATTCTGAATGCATGATGAATCTTCTTGTCTTTACCTGAGTTGTGCAGTTCTTGAAAAAGTGCTGATGGTTTCGTCTTTGGTGGTCTGAGTTGTTGTAAGTTAATCTGATGTTTTCTCAAGCGTGCAGCGGTAAAATCAAAACTTCCTGCATGCTCATGCAATGCATCCACACACAAACAAGGTCTAACACAGAGACTCCAAAGCCAAGGTCTACTCCTGCCTGTCAGAAAGTCCTAAATCTGATAATTAACCAGGCAATTTTCATCTTCCACAATCAGCATTTCTTTGTTTACAGTGGCACATATCATGCATTCTTTCTAGATGACTGAATCACTTAAGGTATTCAGTGACATGTACTTTAGGCGCAATTAATTTTCCTTCCACACTGATTGTTACAAAGAACATAAGATAGTCGTTGTTGTTGTAGCTGTTGTAATTTTTATTGCCCAGTGCTTTTACACAGACATGCTGTCCGATTAAACTGTAAATAAAGTAAAAACAAAACATCAATACTTAGTATTGCAATATTCAATAAACAAACTTAAACATAGTTTTAAGAGCTAGGATTGACTTAACTAACTGGTTATAAGACAAATTTTACTCTCAGAACACTTCTTAATGTAATAAACATCGACATTCAAACATCACAGTGCAGCAAACACAGCTAGCATATGCTAATTAGCTCTAGCAAATTTACCGAGCTCACGCTTCGAACAGATAACAAAAAATCATATTTTCTCACAACTAACATCATTAATAAAACTTACCACGTTGGGCAACACTCATAAGATGTGATTTTATGATATATTTAGCGTTTTAGCTTCAGCCAACGACAGTCTCAGTACATTACTGGCCTGCCGTAAGTTTCTTCACTGGTTTCATCTTCCCTCCCGTCCCAAATGCAAAGCAACTACAGCGCCCCCTAGCGGAATGGGAGGAGTGAATCCAACACTGATTGTTGTTTAAATAATTCACATCTAGGCATCACCTGACTATTTGGAAACTCCTATTTTAAGTCTTGCAAAGTTCCTTATTTGTCACTTTGGATATTTGTTAGGGCCACATTTCAAACGGTTGTATTAAGTGTTGCACTACCCAAGAAACTGTGAAAGCTAAGTTGTATGTATTTGATAATCAATGCAATGTCTACTTTTTTTAATATATCATTATTTGATGTATTGTAATGTTTTACAATTCACATTAACATTCTTACATAGCATTCAACATTAAGATATTAAAATAGACTCATCTTGACATACCGTACAAAACTCCTTTTAGTTTGAAACAAAAATTCAAAGCCTGCCTTGAAACTTCGTAAAGTCAAACCATTCAACTAAAACTGGAAAAATGCTGCTGCCAAGCTTAAAACAAAACCGTTTACAACTATGTGTTAAACATTGGAAAACACATAAACTTTAATTCTGTGTAAAACTCAACAAATGGAGTTTGTTATGAGATTAATTTAACTTAAGGACAGTCTAAGTCTTTACAGTTTATAATGGAAATAAATGGAACTCATATTTGATCTGTTTGGCTGTAATTATGCTGCCATCATTCCCCCCTTCTATTAACTTTTTACTTTAACATGAAAAATAACCCCATATAAACTCAATGGTTTCTTTTTCCTTTCCACTGTTGTTGCATGCATGCTTGGTAAGAGGGACTGCCGTAAAGTCAACAACACAATGCAAGCTCCTGCCTGAAGTTGCCACATGCTCACCTGGGTGAAGTGAAGTCTGCAAGTCATTGACTTAATCCAATTAGGTTAAAATAATTTTAATAAATAATTCAAATTAATTCAACTAATTAATGAAAATTCCTTCATTACCAATGTTTAATGCATTGTTTAATGATTAGTATTAATTAGAATTAATTAGTCTGTAAAACTATGAGCCTACAGATGTAAAACAGGGTCAGGTGATGGTTGCTTATCTCTTCTAGAATAAACTGAAACTGGATAGTGACAATACAGGTTGTTAATTGATCTTATTCATCACTGTTTGAATGTAAAACTTCATTAGAATTATTACTGTCCCAGTTTCATGGCATCATGTTGTGCAGAAAAATCATCTGTGTTCCCTTCTGGAAGGAGAGGTCATGGTTGGAAACTCATGGCTGATACGTATGTGTTTCAGTGTGTTGAAATTACCTGTGCATGCATGTGTGTGTGTGTGTGTGTGTGTGTGTGTGTGTGTGCAAGAAAGAAAGAGCTTGAGGCTGTTTTCAAGTATGATCTGTCACACAGCAGAATACTCCTTTCCTTTGGATGTTTTCATTATTGCCACTGGGGTCTGGAACAGTGGAACATTTTCTGCACTGAGCATTGTTAGCCAAATGTTTGGCCACCTAACATCTGTTAAATTGTAAAACCAATTGTGTCAACTTGTAAAATGTTTCAGATTTAATGATACATGAAGTAATGATACATGTATTTTCAGTCACAACAGCGAGAGAAGGCCATCTGACCAAAAACATGTCTCATTGATGCATTAGCACAACTTGACAGTTATTGCCCAGCAGCAGCTGTCAGTGGCATAGACATCATAACACTCCATGTGACTCATGAAGCTATCGATTAAGATCTGGTGTCTTTCTCTAGTTGTGCCAATTTTCTGCAAATTGAATCTTTTTTTTATTTTTTTATCACAATCATGTGTACCAAATTATGTGT
The DNA here is from genome assembly GCF_019740435.1 of Gambusia affinis. NCBI lineage: Eukaryota > Metazoa > Chordata > Actinopteri > Cyprinodontiformes > Poeciliidae > Gambusia > Gambusia affinis. The sequence goes on from NC_057879.1 coordinate 25,326,957, forward strand.
AGATTAACACATATTGGCCATGCAAGATGTACTGTGAGTTTACATATGTGGAAGTAGTTGAAAAGGTTTTTGGTTCAGTTTGTATAATAATGTAGCTGGAGAGCTGGAAACGTTTGGGGCAAAAAGTTGTGATCAGAGGACAAAGTGCTGAGGGAGAAGAGCAGGAGTTGGTGGGATGTTAAGATAGCAGGGGGTGGGGCAGGATATCGGGGAGGTCTACTTGGCCATGAAATTAAAAAGCAAATGCAACTTGATGCAAGAAAAATAAATAGTCAGGAGGGCCTCCCTGGTTTGGTTTAAACAACCGCAGCGATTATTGAACTGTGTTGATTGCTTCCTGACTCACTGGCTAAAAAAAAAAAGAGGTCTACCACAAGACTCAAAGACTTAACACAGAAACATTACCTCATTTTTCAAGATTTGTTAACTATATATGTGTGTTATATTTGTGAACGGAAGCAGCTAACTATTAAAAACTAAAAGCTATTAAAAGATAGCGGGACACAACCACTGTTTTGATCTTTAAAATACCCGGGCATCAGTTATCTTTGAAAACATGAGGGACGTAGCAAGTAACAACAATAAACAACTTTGTAATTGGACGAAAAGGATAATGACATTCACCATATTGAGTATTTCCTGGACAACCCATTCAGTGACCTCTGACCTCCACCAATCATTCCCATGCTACATGCACGGTACTGCTCAGAGTGTCTACCAGCCACATAACCTAGAAAATGCACTTAGAAAACTGTTCAGAACCTTAAAGACGGCAACAAATCATGCAGAATTTATGCTTAGTGCTTTTGCAAAATGGAAAAACTGAGATTGAAGTGAAAAGGTGTGCAAGAGGAGTCACATGGGTAATGCTACCATGGAATGTGACATAGTTCATAAAAGTTGCAGCACATGCACAGTGTATGTGTAAAGCACGTTTAACACAGTGAGGAGCCTATGCAGCTCACTACATGCTGAATCAAAATGAAACGGGATACAATCCTTCTGTGCCTCGACTCCCCATTAATGGTTAAACGACATCTGTAGCGTTGCAGGCTTATTAATGCAACGGCCAGCTGGACTTTAAGTAACTGACAGATGGTTTATGTTAAAATCACAACTATAAAAATGCATTTTTTAATCTACGAGATTATGTTCTTCATGAGTTCAGCAAGTTTCAATGTTCTTTTTGTCTTTAATAACAACTGCATTAACTTTTATATGTTGCTGGAATTGCTATTAAATCTGCTCAGTAATGTTGAATTTTCATTACTTACAGGAAAAAGTCAGGATTTCTGAGGTGAGGTTCTATTAAAATGTTAAAGGAACAAACTGTCTAAGCGCTTTCATTTAGTATGCATTCAGTTTAGTTTGTTTTTCATGCTGAAGCTAATGGCTAACGTGAGAGGGACCAAAGACAAAGCAGACTTCTACCATCTTAGTACAACTTTGTTCCACTGTGCAGATTAATGCATGTTGAGGTAAATATTGAAATGGGCAGTTATTAGAATTGCCTTGTTGCTAAAATGTGGTATACAAATAGACCTGGTGGTGAAACTTGATTATTTCAGCTAGGCAGTTTTTGACCCTGACACTGTGAATACCAGTAGAATGGAATTAAATATTGAATGAAAAATTTGAAAATCTAAAACATCTCTAGTCAAAGTTACTGTCTTAAGTAGAAAAAGTTTAAAAAACTAAAATATATTGGTTACAGTGAATGTGAATTCCCAGAATGGCCCATTGTTTAATTTTTATATCAGAAAGTTATTCTCAGATAATTATTGTTAAAATAACTAGTTTCTCTGTAAATACCCAGCCAACGCAAAACATCAATGTTTAAAGAGCGTATAATTAACTCCCTGTGCATAACATAGACCTGGATGACATTTGATAGCTCTTTCCTGGGTCAGCAGGGTCAATTCCTCACTTTTTGGGGAAATGCAGCTTTGATCAGCTACATCCAGAGTTTTAGTCATTCAAATCAGATTTTCTAGGCTTTAATTTGATCTTAAATTCTAATAAATGTGACTAAAAAAAAAACATGTAGCAGTCGCTTCGTAAAGTTACGTTTACTTTCCATTGGTGAAAGGGTGAAATATTTCACACAATGCATTTGTGTCATACAGCGCTAACATTTGTTCACACATGTGCGTGACAAGGCTCCTTGGAGCTTTTTCTGTACACTCTTTAGTCAAACACACTGTACAGTCCGGCGCTGATGGCTGGCATATGTGGCTGCACTTCCCCGCTTGCACCATGACACAAGAATTCACACTTCCCTTCCACCGAGCTTTGCCACCGACAGCTGCACTTTTAACAAGAGCTCAGAGATTCAATTACTGGCCCTTCTCCGCACTGAAGCCTTGTCAGCCGAACCACACAGGAAATTGCCTCTCACAGTGTAAAGGTGGTAACTGGATTGCTGGCCTCTCAGGGAAATTGTACACACATTGTTCCTGTATGTATTTGATTATGTTGTGAATTGTTGGCAGATTGCATAATGGCAAAGCTGGACACAGATCTAAGCTTTAATAGGTGCCATTTCTATAACTCTGTTGGGAGGCAAAGAGAGAAAAAAAGTAAAACAAGTTTTTAATCAGGAGGCATGGAAAGGCTTTCAGCAAATAGGACATGAAAAAGGCATTTCTTATACTTTTAACTGAATAAGTGAGCACAGGGAAAAATCAATCAAATTCCCCCCAGTTCCTCGTCTATCCTCCCCGCAGTATTTTCTTCCTTCTTTTACTATCTCCATGAAAGACTGAGTCTGGCTGAATTCATCTGGTGGTTAAATAAATAATGTCAAACTCTTCATTTTGGCTGGCATCAAGATCATGAATTTTCTCACAGGGCTGGTTGTGGCAAAATCTATTAATATGTTAAATCTTTAAAATATTGTTTTCTCTGTGATTTATAGTAGTTCTTAAAATGCAACAAATTCTCATCGTTTCATACAAATGAAAACACATTTTATTTCATGAATAAAACGTTAAAATAACATAACTGTTATTTTAAAGTAGAATTTGGGGGGGCACATTATGGAGGGCAGGATTTGGCCCACGAGCCTCGAGTTTGACACCAGTGATCTACAGAAATATTTGCCCACAATGTTTTTTTCGTACTTCTTTCCTCTTAAATATTGAATAACACATTAAAAATCACACCCAAGCTTCCAAAGTACATAAAAATACAGCATTGTCATGGATAAACATTATCTTATCTAGATGTAAAATATCTCCATATTATTTTTCCGAAGTTAAAAATGTGAATAATAGAATAATTAGCTGGACTTCTAAAGCTTTATTATTATTTAAAAACATTTAAACATTTACAAATTGTTTATTATTAACACTTGATCACATAAACTTACAAACCCAATATTTGGTAGTGACTGCATCACAGAAATCTATTTTCTAACATCTATGTTACAATTAAGTTGTAGTTATGTCTCTTTTAGTCTAGATAGATAATTTATAAGCCTCTGATTTTGGAGATACATCAGTTACCTTGTTCTGTTTTAACAGAACTGTTCTTCAACTGTTGGGTTTAAGTCAAACAGAAGTAATAAATACTCCAAACAGATGTAATAAATCAGTCCAACCTTAAAATATGTCTTGTCAGCTTTACAAGTCAAACAATAAAGTTACAGTGATTTCAGAGCAGCAACAATTTCTGCTCAGGTTTTCCTTCAGGTTCTTTTCTTTTGGCTTTGCATAGCAGCTCTGATTATAATTCACACCAGGCGAGTACGTCATTTTTAAGTGTAAATGTAAAATCGGCTGCTAATTCATAGCTACAACATTTTGCTCTGGAAATTGGAGCAAGCTGAGTGCTCCTTACATGTTGACTTATTTTGACATTTTTCTGGAAGTCACCAACTGCGTGAGTGAATAAAACTCTTTAGGCACATTGGAGTTTTCAGTGAGAGAGAAGTGCATCAACTTATTGGTTTCCTTTCCCCCTCTCATTCTTACACACTTTTTGGCAGCAATACGTCCAGGGTAAGTGGAGAAGTGGATGTTTTATTCATAGTAAATTGCTTGTACAATACATATTTTGTTCAGTCAGTCAGGGAGTGAGAGCCTGATGTTTTACAGGATTTGGAACATTAAGAAAATGGTTGAGAACAAATAATGAATAGTTTCAAAACATATACTAAGACTGGATCACAATTGACTGTGTGACAATAATCCCTTCAGCTCTCTAAATATGACACTATTATTTACAAATGCAAAATATTTCACATCGAAGAAGAACTTTGTGCAGATGTGTCTGCAAAATTCATCAGTGGCCACTGCTGGGTTGAGTGCTGACAGTGGCTTCGAAACTTTGCTTCCAGCAAACTTATCATGGTGTCAACACACAAAGTCAAATTCCCCCCAGAACTATCCTTAAAAGACAGAAATGCCTCCACTCTCTGGACCAAAATAAATAACCAAAAGAACTTATGGAAGCACATTCCTCCTCTGGAATGAAGCCGTACTTTCCCCCGTGAGTAAAAGCCTGCTTTTTCTGTTGTAGATAATTTTTTGCCCATTTGAAAGTCAGTGAGTGCTGTGATTGACTGGTAGATGGGTTAATCGCAGATACTGAGGTCAGACCATCCTCTGGGAACTGTGAGCATCAATCACCAACCAACATCACTCATCACATTGACGGCTTCCTATTCCTAATTGCCCCTCTCTTTTCAGCTGCAGCGCAAAAAGGAAAATATTTTTATTAGATCTGATTCTTCTTTTTATAATAAAATTATACACAGAGGGGTTAAGCTGCTCTGTCTAATCTATACAGATAACTTTTTTCCATTTGGATTGTTCATCTTAGATCTAAAAAGGCTTAAATGGACTGCTTAAACATGAGGTAAAATTATTTTTATCAAATATGTTGAAAAACAACAAACCAGATATAATCTTTTGTCTTATTTAATCACTTTGTCCAAATGGGGAAACAGGAGGTAGAAGCACAGGCTCCTCCTAGTGATTCCAGTGAGAATCCACAAAAACTCCACTGTGTAAATAACCAATAAAAAGAGGAGAAACCTGCTGGTCTGAAAGCACCTTTCTGCTTTTGGGTGTTTATTTTTGTCTAACTTTAGTTAATTGCCTCTTCATTTGCCACTGGCTGCACATAATCTTTAAACTTGCATGCATGGAGTTCCCTGTGGGGAATAAATTGTAGGGCTTGAGGAACGGGTGATTATTGTTTAGGGAGCTGGTCTGGTCTGGTGCTGACTGTGAACACTGTGTTTTTGTGTCTGTCCTTGATGGATTTAAGTTGGCCTGCAGAAACTGGGAATGCTGACAATTCTTGTAGTGGTTTTGCAAGCACAGAATTAAAAAAGTAAAAGTGTTAGAGGCCATTCCATTTGTTTTGTTTTTGTGGCTGTTTGTATTTGCATTTCTAGTGAACAAAGGCTTCCTGTTTCATTTTACTGTTCTTTTTTAAGCTTTTGTAAGAAAGAGAAAAATGAGTTTGAAAATTTGTTTGTCGCATTCAAGATATTTCTTTCTTAAATATTTTTAAGTTTATTTATTGGAATCAATTTAAATTGGAAGACAAAAAAGTAATTTCTCTGCAATTTAAAATTCAAATCAACCAAATTCATATCTGGTTGTTGAGATTAAGTTAATAACAACAATAATAAAATAAAAATCACAGACGGTCTCATTTAAGTTTCATTACATGTAGTCCAATTAGATCAGAATTAACATACAACACAATCAAATTTATGTTATTGTCATGAGGTGCGGTATCTGAGGTAGTGAGGCAGACGCTAGACCAGATGAAAGTGCAAATGAAAAATGTTTATTGGTGAAAATGTCCAAAAGCCAGGCAGCACGGCAGAGCAAAATCCAGGGCTCAGCACCGGTAGCACTGGATACACGAAGGACAAGAGACGTAGCAAGACGTGACTCGACGTAAACAGACGTAGGACCCGACAAAGACACAGACACACAGGTGACACTAAATACACAGAAGGTAATCAGGGAACGAGACACACCTGGGAACTAATCAAGGGGAAACAGGACAACACGGAGACTCAGAAGAACTCAGAATAAACACTAAAAACAGATCACGACAGTTATAGAGTAAAGTGCCCAGTTGTTTGTATTGTGTCGCTGACTTTGGATCGATTCTTGAGAAAGAAGCAACTCTCAATGGCTGATGCTTGTGGTTACTTGTTTGAGTTGATGGACTTGTTTGCTCCTTTCGATTTACTCGACTTTACACTCATTTACAACTTTGTTATTTACACCTTTTCAATACTTGGTTGGACAGACTTTGCCTTCCAAACTGCCAACATGCCTTACCAGTTTTCAACCATATGGACATAAAAGAATCATGCAGCTTACAAACCACATGGCAACAAAATATCTTGCACACTTTTGGACTCCAATCACAAGTCTGAAGCTTTGATATAAGATATGATGGATGTATCCGCTAATGTTCTCTAGGCAAATCTCTGACCTGAAGATGCCAGTGTTAGACTTAAAATTGAGACACAACAAATGAAGCAACATTTTTCCAATCTGGTATTGTCAAGTTCTGTTGACCCAGTGTTATCTTCTGCTCCTCTGCCCATCTACTTCAACACTCTACATGCTGTGTGTTCACAGTATGTTGTATACTTTAGTTATAATCAGTAGTTTTTTACGCTAATGTTGCATATCTACTAGTTTGCCCATTCTCCTCTGACTTTAGACATCAGCCTTGGCATCAACATGAGTTCTGCTCACTGGATAGTTTCTATTGTCTTGGAACGTTAAAACCTGAGAGATTATTTTGTGTAGAAATTCCAGTAGATAAGCATTTTATTAAAAATTCAAACCAGCTGATGGAGCAGACAACCGTGTCAGATTCAAAACGACTTAAATTCCCTTTTTTCTTCCTTTTGATGCTCAGTTTGAAGCTCAACAACTTGTTTTCACCTGGTGTGCGTTCCTGCAATTTTGTCTAAAAAACAAATGTACATAATAAAGTCCTGATAAAGTGTATCCTTATTTCACTGACATGTTTTAGTTATCAGAATGTAAGCACATTGATCTCAACTGTTTTCTGTTGGTGCATTTCAATTCTGAAAACGTTTTGGTGTTTCAAACAGTTTTTGTCAGTGTGTTAAAATTCACCTAGCGCTAGCATTAGCATGGATTCTCCATGTCCAGGTTCAGTTACTCCTCTCCCCCCTTTAGCAGTACTAGTTTTGGATATGGACTAACTTAGACCCTTTTGTGTCCCGACCAGCATAAGCCCAGATAAAGTAAAGAATAAATATAGAAATTCTCAAAATAAATACAACTCATAATTAGATTTTAGCTTAACCTTTAATTAGTTTAACTTCTAATGTTACAATGACCAACTCTTGAAAATCTTGCACAATTTGACACCAATAAAGTTATTTTTGTAATTGGACTCAAGGAGTGAAAAGCTCTAATTTAAGGTTAGAACCATCAAATGTTTGGGCAACCCTGAAGTCACTGCTTGGAAAAGTTGTGAAATTCCCTGAATAAAATATATTTTGAAAGTTTGACGTATAAACTTGAGTGAAATACTGTTTTCACTCAACTAGCTTTTTGCAGGTTGGCTTGTGCTCTTGCATTGATTGCACGTTGCTTCTATTTAAGCCTTCAGAGAGTGGTGGTCTTATTTCAGATCAATGATGTTAAAGAGTCAAGGTTGGCATGTCTTCAGGGTGTGTTTGCATTTATGCCAGAGAAAGAATTGACTCCACGCTACCAGCTAGGCTTAACTTTTGTCCCAGAGAGGAAAAGGCTGTCATCCCACAGCGGCCTGAAAGCTGAAGACCAAGGTTGTTTTTTACCTCTTCACTGCCTGAGAGCACAGAAAGCAGTTGTAATAAATGAATGAATGAATGGAAATTATGTGTATGGAGCAGAGAGAGAGAAAACATCAGTATCAAGTCTTAAAACTGAACATAGTTTTAAATTCACAGTCTCAGACAATGATTCCTGTGTTAAATATAAAAATTAAGCAGTAATTTAAATTGTGGATTTTGGCACTGTCCCCAGTTCTCTTTCTTCTGTTTTTATTCAGAAACATGTATCGTTCCCCTGGGTTGGCTGAAAGGCAGGCAGACTGAGTTTTTGCTTCCACCTCCAGAAGTAACACAGGCTAAATATTTGACGTTAGAAAGTTTTAAAGTTAATTAATGCATAGGCTTTACCCGAACTCAGTAAACCAGCATAGAGTAGTAAATTAATGAAATCATTTCAAAACTTAAAATCAAAGTTAATATTTTCCAAACAGAAAAAGAAGACTTTAATGTAACTTGCAAAAGTATTCATTGCCCACCAACCTCTTTCATTTGCCATGTTTCATCAGTGAAAAGATTTTAAGTGTCAACTAACAACAGCTCTGTTTTTGTAGTTACTGACCCCCTTCATGCTTCAGATTCTAATGGGATAGTTAAAAATAAAAACAATGATTGACAGTATAATTGTGACTAAAACATAACATAGTAGCATAACATAATAAAAAGTACATCAGCCCAAAGAATCCACCACCAGATTAAACAGAAAAAGTAAAAATTGAATAGCAAACGATGAAGTCTGTCATAAGGCTGACGCTCTTACATCAAGAAATTAAATCCCTGTGGTGGATTAATTGACATACATAACTGAACAAATTATCTGGACAGTGAATAAATTTGAAAAACAACCATTAACTCAACATGCAGCACATACAAAGCCTAAAGGCTTTCCTAAAGTTGAAAAAAAGAGAAAACTTTAGCATTTGGGCTCTTTTCTTTCAATAGAAGATGTTGCAATGAAGGGGCCCACAGTATGACAAAAATAGTCACACCTTGTAAATGCAGCTTTGTTAATTCAGAGAGTCAACAAACTGATATTTTAATTGGCACTTGACATCAGGTTTCAATGCAAAGATTTGGGCTACATGATGAAAAATAAATAGCTTTTCCACTGAAAATATGACAAACATTCTGTTGATGGGAGTAAAAGAAGTTCTTATTGTGACCTGGTGTTATGTATGTGTGACCAGCCGAGGGGTTGATCTTTTTAGACAAGACACACCAGAGCACGGAGTAGTCTACAATGATTTATTAACCGATTTCATTAAAACATTTTTCTTTTAAAACATGGCCTCAGGCCCACTACTCAGCCCCTAAAAGGAAAAGGCATCAAAATAAGGACAATGTAAATTATTCCCAAAAAATGAATGAACAAACAAAACATGCAATGCAAAAGAAAACAAATTAGTAAATCAAAACAAAGGAAAGCAAACAAATTAGTAATTTAAATAATAAGCAAACAAACGGCAAAGAAAAGAACACAACCACTGCAAACGATGGGACAAATTGTCGTTGTCCGACTTCTAATGTCCTTTCACGGGGCCAGAGCAGTCGTACCCCGCTCGTTCGGCCAGCCCAAGCGTCAGCAGGCTCCGTCGAGAGCAGCCCAAACAAAACCGGCAAGACAAGACAAGACAGCAGGAGCGTCCAAGCACTGCAACTCCGAAAGAATCCTAAATTAGAGAACTCGTTAACCCTGGATTCAGGTAAGATAAATTAAATTCTAAACAGGTAGCTTACCGCTGCAGAAACGCACGGCAGGTATTGCACCAGAACCCGACAACAATCCCAGCCCAGATGGCAAAAATGGCACTTACTGTTCTGGATGAGTGGATCGAGCACACCAGCCACTTGGGCAGCCGACATACAGTAAGGAAACAAGGCACACGCACCTCGCAGCGGACTGCTCAGCTTTAAAGCTATCTGCCCCGCCCACCAATCAATCGCTAAACCGGCGTGCATAGTTGGGAGGGTGGAACACCATCCCGCCACATTCGGACCTTTAGTTTCACTGAACACTTGAGGTCATGGTCAAGTGAAAAATAAGTTCTTTTGATTATAATCAACAGCAAAGTTAAGAAGACTAAATTCAGCATGAAAATTATTTGCTGTCTATGTACCACCTTGTCTGATATTTATTCTACACCACTTTAAAATTCCTTGACAGTTTAAATAGAAATGCATAATATACACATATATATGGGCTGTTTGAAATCACAAAAGGAGAGATGTTGGATCTGAATGATATCTGGAACAATGTCATTTGGACAGATGAGACGCTTTCCAAACCAAAGCTTTGGTGGTTGGATCTATGTCTGTATTGATGGATTATCGTTAATAACCTGTCTCCTTGTTGAATCTTGGTGTCTCAGAGTTTAGCCCTATTCATTAGACCAGTGTTTTTCAACCACTGTGCCACGGCACGATCGTCAGGTGTGCCGTGGAAATTATCCAATTTCACCTAATTGGTGTAAGAAAATATTTTGAAAACAAATTAATTATCTGCAAATAATATGCCATTTTTGAGTGTCTGTGCTGTAGATGTCACTAGCGGTGTAATAATGTAATTTCCTTATCACTAGATGATTGTAGGTACATAGCATTGCACGTTAAAACAAGAGAATAGACCTTTTTCACGACAACCGGCAGCTGCATCTGAAAGGGCTGCGGCACTTCCTGTTTTGGCGACTGTAATCCAAGTAACGTCTCTCCTCCTCCGGTCCTTTTCATCATCATTACTTAATTTCCAGTGACGTGCGGTGAGGTTCATAGCTGGTGAGGCACTGACGTCATCAGAATCAGATTTGCAAATAGATGCATAGATTGACAGCAGTTTACAGGTTATGTTTCACTTCTGCATCCTTACACATACAAACTGTAGCTCACAAAACACACATTTCCTTAAAAAACAAAACAAAATAAATGTTATTACTGTCTTACCCTAAAAAATCACTATCTCTATTATAATCTATCGCTGCACTTGACTTGCTTGAATCGAGCCTAGCTCGCTGTCACTTACTCGGCAGTTGAGGAGGAACAAGACTAACGCCTGTGATCTTGAGCGCCCTGCCATGAGGCAAGAGAACTGCCTGCCTCACCTCGAACCTGTTCTCTGCCGTTTATAATCGCTCATTACACGAAACACGTTACACAAACACAGTTGGTGACAAAAAGCACTGTACATTATATACATAAGCTAAATTATTGGAAATAAGTTCACATATTAAATTTGTTTAAACCATTTTATTGACGCCGTACAGCAACATGCTCTTCCGCTTAGCAGCCAGCAGAGCCAGTTGCGCAATCCAAGGTGAGGCAGAGCTCGCTGCTGCCTCACCGGCATCGCTTCCAAGCATTTGAATGGGAAAATAAGAAAATTCAGCGATTTTGAAGAAATAAAAATCGAAATTGGTGAAGCTACATGAAAAATAAATATTTTTTAGTACAAACCACCGGATGAATATAACAATTTAAATTACTTTATGATTATATATTTTCTTTCTTTCCATGATGGCTGGTGAGGCACTGCCTCACCTGCCTCCCCTGACCGCACGTCACTGTTAATTTCCCAGCTCGAATTCGCACCAAAACAAATGTGTGAAAGGAAACAAGTTCTTCCACAAAGAATATATCCACAGCTATCAAGGTAAGAAAAGACGTAGCTTAGCGAGCTAACCGCTAGCTACAAGATATGAACTACACAAACATCGTAAGGAAGCCTAATTTAGTTTGATAAATCACGTGGAATATTGGAGACAGACGTAGTTTAAACTTTTCAAATATATTTTGACATTCTGAAATGTATTTGCCAGTACAGTTTGTGAAAATAAGCATGCTGGAACTTAGTTATGAGATACTAGATGACGCTTGATGTTGAAACTATGCTTTACTTCTGCAGCCTGTAGTGTCAGATAATGTCCAGGGACAGCTAGTTGTCAGAGCTCGATATTTCAGATCCACATATACTAAATTACATTTACTGTCAAATATATGATCTTAAATAACAGTACTATAGTTATGTACACAATTTATTCCTCCTTTGATCAATCAACACTTCAAAATAAAAAAGGTTGGAAAATAAAATCAACACTTCAATATAAAAATGGCTGGAAAATAAAATCAACACTTCGATATAAAATATTGCTGGAAAATACACCTTTCAGCATGTTGATTTTGAAAAACATAACAGCATTTCTTCAAATCTTCATTGTAGTAAGATCATGCACATCTTTCTAACATTGATGAACAGTCAACATTATGTGTGGCTGGTCAGAGTAGGGTACTTATAAAGCCAAGGTCATGGGTTCAATGCCCACATTGGCCAATTGAAGCATAAATTGTTTCATAAAGTCAAATCTTCAAAATAGCAGGAGGCTGTATATTTAACCATTATGCACATTGATTTTGAAAACCAGTAGAATATGAGCTCTTTATTCAAATCTTCTTTGTGGTAACATCATGCAAGTTTTCTTAAATCCATGTAAGCATGCTGAGGTCATGAAACATCCATGTGACCGGAAATTCAAAGCAATTAATTAGGGTCATTAATCACTCATCAATCATCCCCCGATTAAATTTTTACAGAAGGGTGCCTATATAGTTTTTTTTATGTAAACAAAATGATTACAAACTAATCCTTAAAGGGCAGCCTAAAGTGCTTGATATGGTAATGCGGTATTCCTAGATTCTTTATTTCTATGTTCTTTGATAATCATCTGTATAATATGTATTGAATGTCTTCTGTAAATGATCACGTACTGAACTCGTGGACAGCTGACCACGTTGCAGCTGACCACGTCGTGAACTAACGGACAGCGGTAAGGAATCATGCTTCCAACACGCGCTGATCACGTGAACAGGGAGCCACGCGCTCTGAATGAATGACTCTGAACAGCGGACCATGCGCTGATCACGTGGACAGAGGGCAATTGCGCTCTGATTGGGTGGCTCGCCTGACTGGCCATTCCCCCCCTCCCGCGATTTTGATTGTTAAAAAATATAAAAGAGTTGGAAGCCATTTGTTCTGGGAGAGTCTGCTAAGTACGAACGCCTAGCTACGTGGATGCTAGCTCTACCAGGCTGCCGGCTCTCCAGTCACGGTAAGAGCGTTAAAACTTGAATGAATCGAGCACCACGTGTTCAGTTGAAGTATGTATTTTGCTCTACTGTATTTCTGCAGCGGGACGAAAAGACACATTCGTTGTTTGTTTTGAGCATCACATGTGCAGTTTAAGTGTGTATTTTGTGTTTCTTTTCTGTATTTCTGTGGCGGAATTAAAAGGGACACATTTTATTCTAGCAGAAATCAGTATTTGCCTCATTATTTACCGCTGATCACCTCCGAATTCTGTTTATTATTTCACAAAACAGTGCTCTACATCACAAAAACACAAAGTTATCAGCCAAGCATTACATTTTGTAAGTGCCATCTTTAAAAATCAGAAAGTTGAATGTTGTTTCATTTATGTTTCAAATGTAACTCTAGCCAGCTGGGTTTCAGTCTAGATTTAAAGGAACTCAGTGTTTCTCCTTTTCCAAAATGTCTGGAAGAAAAAGCAGAAATCCCTCCTGGCATAAAGCTACTTGATTTGCTTTTGGTTGGTGATTGCAAAGCAACCAATCCTGGATCACCATTTCTTCTCCTTGGTGCTGATTGGTTGAACCTTTAAGAGCGGAAATAAGAAAGACTGAAGATGTTAGCTTGTATGCTATTGCTAAGACTGTTTCCACTGTTTGTATTAATTCCTATTGTTTGTTATTATGCAATAGCCAGCCACGCCCTCACCTCACAACTCCTCCGGGCTGACTACTGTCCAGTTCTCTGTTTCACAGGTCTGGAAAATCTCTAAGACCTGGGTCTTACCCTAAATGAGGTCTATAAGAGATAATCTATTTAAACTGGTGGTGAAAGAGACTCGTCTAGCTCTAACTACCTCCAATCCAGAAGTTAGGACCCTTTTCAGTTAAGAAACAATCAGCTGAGTAGCCTTCACAGCTGCATAGGTTCAATAACCACTTCTGTTAATAGTAACCCTCTTTCTAAAATAATGTTGATATGGTAATGGGGTATTTCTAGGTTCTTTGATAATCATCTGTATATTATGTATTGAATGTCTTCTGTAAATGATCACGTGCTGAACTCGTGGACAGCAGCAAATGGTCACATCTTGAACTCGTGGACAGCTGACCACGTTGCAGCTGACCATGTCGTGAACTAACGGACAGCGGTAAGGAATCACACTTCCAACACGCGCTGATCACGTGAACAGGGAGCCATGCGCTCTGAATGAATGACTCTGAACAACTGACCATGCGCTGATCACGTGGACAGAGGGCAATTGCTCTGACTGGGTGGCTCGCCTGAGGGGAGAACTGGCCATTTTCATTCGATGTCGATTGTTAAAAAATATAAAAGAGTTGGAAGCCCTTTGTTCTGGCAAAGTCTGCTAAGGGTCGCGTACGAACGCCTAGCTACGTGGATGATAGCTCTACCAGGCTGCCGGCTTTCCAGTCACGTGTAAGAGAGATGGAAGCCATATGCAAAGAGAACGATTATACTGGTTTTTACACATGGTGGGTGATTGGTTTGAGCCACAGACAAACCTCACTTATGATTTGCATAAATGTAATGATGCTGACCAAGGGGTGATATGTATGTTACAACAAGGACATTTTAACCCATGTTTGAACAATGACAGGGTATTGTGTGATTGGACTCATGAACCAGCTAGAGACATGCTATGGCAGATAGGTCCACATACACTATGCATAGCTACAATGCAAAGTCATCCACAGAAACCCAATGCGCCTTTTTCTGGATGTTTGAACAATGTGTACGTTTGGAATTGGAATAACCTGACATATCGTTTAACCAATTTTCCCAATTCACGGATGTGCAGTGGCAAGTCCTGGAAGTATCATGGCAGGTGTCTTTAGATTGATTCAAATGCGCATTGAATGGATCTACTGTTCTGCAACAAATGATACAGTCACATATGTCCCAGGTGTCCAGTCTCAAAGTGTCCACATGCAGCTAAATAAATAGAGCAATCATCAGCACATCATTGGTGGGATATTTTTTTATGGAACGTCTATAACTGCTCAAAAGTACTACATACCTCCACTCTTAACTTTGATTGTATGTTTAGTAATCCTTACACTATTAAATGCTTGTGCTTGCTTATATATTAGACGGGTGAAAAGATCTTTGATTAATAGAGTTTATAACACAGCTTTAAGACGAAAGTTACATTTTGGAAATAGACTATTGGGTGGGTCAACATTGTATTAATCTATTGGGATCTGTAGAAAATGATAGGGAAGAATTTTTAAATGGGGTAGTAAATTTATGGGATCAATATACCTCATCAAGATGGTCTATGAACAACGGGTTATATGGTATGGAGGAACATTTGGGAAAGTAGCTCCAAAATTAAAGATTATCAAAGACCAAAGGGTGGAATGATCTGGTAATGGGGTATTTCTAGGTTCTTTATTTCTATGTAGGTTCTTTATATTTCTATGTTCTTTGATAATCATCTGTATATTATGTATTGCATGTCTTCTGTAAATGATCACGTGCTGAACTCGTGGACGGCAGCAAATGGTCACGTCCTGAACTCGTGGACAGCTGACCACGTTGCAGCTGACCACGTCGTGAGAACTAACGGACAAACGCGCTGATCACGTGGACAGAGGGCAATTGCGCTCTGATTGGGTGGCTCGCCTGAGGGGGAGAACTGGCCTTTTCCCCCCCTCACGTGATGTCGATTGTTAAAAGATATAAAAGAGTTGGAAGCCCTTTGTTCTGGCAGAGTCTGCTAAGGGTCACGTACGAACGCCTAGCTACGTGGATGCTAGCTCTACCAGGCTGCCGGCTCTCCAGTCACGTGTAAGAGCGTTGAAACTTGAATGAATCGAGCACCACGTGTTCAGTTGAAGTGTGTATTTTGCTCTACTGTATTTCTGCAGCGGGACGAAAAGACACATTCGTTCTAGCAGAATCAGTGTTTGTTTTGAGCGTCACGTGTGCAGTTGAACTGTGTATTTTGTGTTTCTTTTTTGCATGTCTGTGGCGGAATTAAAGGGACACATTTTATTTTAGCAGAAAACAGTATTTGCCTCATTATTTACCGCTAATCACCTCCCAATTCTGTTTATTATTTCACAAAACAAACGTGCACTGGGTAATGGCTAGATTATGTTTAGTGACTTAGATTTGAGTCCCAAAGTCATTATTTTTACACTTGCTAAAGGGAAAGTCCGAAGCCACCACATTTCTAGAATTATGTACACTGGTTTTACCTTAATTAGAAGATCTGAAATTATTCAAATGACTCAATTAATTTCGATGTCCACAAACCTCATCAGAGTTTCATTGTATATATTTATTAAGCAAGCTTTTAGCAGGGAAAATGACAAGCAGATTAATTCATTGATGATCACTGTTAGATAAATTGTATATATTATTATCAAATATTTGTTGTTTCATGTAACTTTATAGGTTTACCTGTATAATGTTCTTGACTTGTATACCTTTATTGTTTTATCTTAGCCTAAAGAATGTTTGTGTTGTTGTATTGCTTTGTTTCTTTCCTCAAGAAGGCCTCTCTAATGAAATTAAACAACTCCACTTAAATTAGCAGCTACATGTCTGTTTTAGCTTGAAGGTAAAAGCTACATTAGCTAAGCTAATTTTGCTAGTTTAGCAGTAAGTAAAACTTAGAGGTGGGAAGAGCACTCAAAAATTGTGATTGAGTAATAGTTGTAATACACCTTTATTGTTTAAAAGTTAGAAACGAGTTTGAAGCTTGTGGTTTGCTTATTGTTGTCTTAGCAATTCCATAGAAAATGCCTGCCAAGAATGTAAGTGTAACATCACGAGAGCTATGTATTGCACACAGAAGGAGCAGAATGGCACAACGATAAAGTTTTCCTCAGTCTCTTGGGGCAAAAACAACATTAAAGGGTTAGTTTTACGTGAATTTGTGTTGAATTAAAAGCTTTTGTAACTTCCATAGCAGCCTGGATTTCCATAGCAACCACCAGAAGCCAGACCTTGCCCCTCAACCTTTGTGTTGTGAGTTCCAACAGTTTTTGTCCTATCCAAAAACTGTTGGATAGGACATCTCTCAGTTTTTCTGAACTTCGTTGAAGGAAGAGAAGCAAATTTCCACAGAGATTTTTAGATTTCTTTAGGATCAGCTAATATCTGGCCACCATGTTTCTTCACATTACATATTTTCTTGGATGTGCAATGTCAAGAGCTAAAGTCTTTAAAAGATTATGTAAATGAAAGTATCGCAGAGAAAAAATAAAAAAGTTCCATCAGTGGTACTTGGATAAAAATGACTTGGTCGAAGAGGTGTATAGCGGCTCAGGACGACAACAGCTGTGATACCACAGTACAGACATCAGAAAACTGTACTTTTTCCTGCGTTCCTGAAGACAGCACTAACCCAGACGGGAAAGTGCAGTCGAAGGAGGAGAAAAGTGAAGCAATAGCTAACACTTTGACATCAGAAAATGTTGATGATTTTTCCAGCGTTTCAGAGGAAAACCTTAACCTGGACATTGGAATTAGCGCTAAAGTTGAGAAAGTTAGCTCTGAAAAAACAGCAAAACCTTTCAAACTGAAGATGTTGGAAAAATTTGCTGATTTTTCCTTCGCTTCAGAGGAAGACATTAACCAGGACATTGGAGTTAGCGCTAAAGTGGAGAAAGTTAGTTCTGAAAAAACAGCGAAACCTTTCAAATTGAAGATGTCGGAAAAATTTGATTTTTTTTTTTTTTTCTACGCTTAAGAGGAAAACATTAACATGGACAAGGGAGTTGGCGCCAAAGTGAAGAAAGTTAGCTCTGAAAAAACAGCAAAACCTTTCAAATTGAAGATGTTGGAAAGAATTGCTGATTTTTTTTCCATCGTTTCAGAGGAAAACATTATAATCACTTCTGAGGATGCGAGTCCTTCAGTCTCCCTAGATATCGCTCAGAATGAAAATACCACCGCTGATGAAACAGGCACAAACAATGAACAGATCAGCCATGGAACCCATCAAGACTCTCTTCAAAATGAAATGACTTTAGAGAAGCTTAACTGCAAATTTGGAGATGACGCAGACTTTAAAAAAAATCACTGAACAATCTAGCAAATTGTAATCTTGATCCGACTGTGTTCTTTTGCAAGTTTTCCAACTCATTCAATAACAGTTGGATGAATGCCACAATGCACAGCATTTTGAATCTGAGTATTACGAGAAAGTACCTGACTCAGAATCCTGAAAAGGTCTTTGGAGCTTTATCAGGAACTCCATTATGTGCCACCTTTCTCTGCACAGCTTTGAATAACCCAGGGAAATATTTTTGCCCAGATGAAATCTACCAAGTTCTGATAAGAATTAAGCAGAACTATAACGTCTTTGGCGTTGGAACAACCGAATGATATAACAGAGTTTTTGGAGGCTATTTTAATCTGGCTACATCCATGTGGTATTAACTCACTTTGCAAAGTGAAGAACGTTATCACCTGTGAAGACTGTGCGGTGGTTAGAACGATCAGATCAGAGCTTGGCCCTGTGATTTACCTGTCAGATGCACAACCAAATGAAACTACGGCGTCTCTTCTTGAACATTTTGTTTTTGTAGAGTGGTCTCAGAGGCAATGTTGCAACACCTTTAGTTTACATAAAAAATATGTGGACATCTCACCTGACGTGGTAACCTTGTATCTGCATCGGTACACCAATGAGGAAGACAATAGACTACCTGTGATTCCTAGCGCAACCCTTCACATTCCTTTGGAAAGTGGAACTCAGCTGTACCGTTTGTCTTCAGTTATTTGCTGCAAACTCCTAAATGCAGCAACCAACCATTTCTATGCATTTGTTGTGGGTAGAAAACGGGTATTTAAAGCTGATGGCGCAAAGATAGGAATTGCAGGTAGGAGCAGTGCAGACGATATGAACAGACTGGGATTCATCTACATCTATGAAAAATACTCATAAACAGGATGATTTTTTTTGTGGGGTTTAGGATAACAGCAATCCTAAAAGCAAATATACCAATGTCAAGAGCTAAAGTCTTTAAAAGATCATGTAAATGAAAGTATCGCAGAGAACAAACTGAGGACCTGTTATAATTTTTTTATTTATTTTTCATTTTTAACAGAAAAAAAGGCAGAACAGAGTTGTGAAGGGTCCATTGGATAGTCGAACCTTGGATTCAAGAAGAGCAGTCTGGTTGTGGAGTTCTGGCCCCGCTCTACACCCTCAGCAGGGTCCTGGAGGACTTCGCTCAGTCATTCCACATGTGCTTTATGGACTTGGAGAAGGTTTTCGACCATGTCCCTCTGGGAACGCTGGGGGTAAGGCTTCTCCGGGAGTATGGGGTACCTGGACAGCTGGGGACACACCGAGGCATGTAAATGAAAGATGCTGGTAGAAGGCCAGCTAGGGACGCTGCGAGGCGTGG